>NW_004949111.1:637065-661082 GCF_000317375.1 Microtus ochrogaster
CCTGCCCCCCATCCTACCTTCCTGTATCCCAATCATCCCGTTGCCCCAAGTTCTCCCCATCCAACCCTTCTCACTTTTTTCTCCCCATCTCCCCTTAATTAATATTGAGTCTCTGTGTCAGTTATTTATAAACTTGCAGACAGGAAAGAAAAGCATGACTACATTCTCTGACTCATAATATATGCTCCAATACTGATGTCAAGCATACATATTTTAAAATGTTTCTAAAATCCCACATTTTATTTACTGGTCCATTCTCTTTATTCTCCTCTGCTCATTGATAATGTCTTATTCTTTCCATATAATTCATAACTGTGATATATGTAAGGATTCTCAGTTAGGTATTTTACACACTGTCGATCAGTTCTTTCTTCTGGTGTTTTCTCATTATTGGATAATTTGCAACATAAAGAAAAATAATACAAATGAATATTTTATATCACTTTATATCAGATTTATAACAGCATTGCTTGCTCTAATCTTTAACTTGATCCTTGATTAATCTGCGGCTTTCTGTAATACATTTATTTGTCTTTTCTAGATCTTATTGAATCTGAATTACTAATTTCTATACTTAACAGAAGAAAATAAATTTCTACTGTTTTCAATTCATGTTGAAATCATAATAGACATTATTAAATATTTCTCTGTAGAGAAGTTGAGGGAAAAGTTTGATGCTATGCAAATTAAATAGCCCTTGAAGATTCTACCCATGACAGTATCCTTTATCCATGTTTCTTGTTTCGGGCAATTATCATTATCATATTCTAATGGTGGTTTGTTACTTATCTCATTCATTCATATTTATTAGTTATTTTAATTCTATAGTATGTATTTACTAAGATATTTATTTTCTAAAATGTAACTCAGGATATGTGTTTTTGGTTAAAGCCACTTACCACCAAGGCTTGACCTCCTAGGATACATGTAATAGAGAAAACTGATTGCTACTAGTTTCCTTGAATTCCATATTTGTGCCATTGTACCTGTGTGCCCACACATTTATACAAACACAGGTCAAGTAATTAATTAACTAATGTAACAAAATAATCTTAAATGTTATTACACAGGGGTATTCAGTATTTTGATTATAATAATATAGTATTTAAATTGCATTGCCATGGCATTGTTAGAGTCTTGTCAATTGATAATTTTCAGGTTGTTTTCCACTTAACTTGAACATGCACAACCTTTAAAATATCTACCTAATTTTTATAGATTGCACAGTAATGTACCATAAATGTTTATACATTTTTTTCTTCCATCATGGACTGTGATATCCTGTGAAAAAGCCCAATTCACTTTTTTTTTTCTACTGAAAGATAGTTTTTAGATCAGAAAACTGAACATAAATTGGTTGCAGTTGATTTTAGGTACAAGTTTGGTTTTACCATGCTTGGAGAACATTAGAACTGAAATTCTCCATCATAATCAAAGTCTTATGAAACTGAGAAATGGAATTTCACAACTCTTAATTGTTGATCATGAGAATTGTGTCTTAGTTTCTTTTCCTGTTGCTGTACCAAAAGATTCATACAAAGGCAGCTTATGGTAGAAAAGGTTTAGTTTAGTTCAAAAATCATTATGGCAGGGAAGTCAAAAGGGCAGGCAATTGGAGCTTCTTGTCATATTTTATCTACAGACAGGGAAAAGAGAGGGGTGAATGCATTTTCTCAGAACCCTCTCCTTTTTTATACACTATAGCTACAAGATCATAAAATAGTTTTGCCCACAGTTTAGATGTGTCTTCTTGTTTTTGTTAAAAATATTTTCCTATATAAATGCCTGCAAACCTATCTAATATATAATTCTGAGTTCTGATAAGTTGACAAGTAAGAATAGTCATCCAAATTGGATTTTAGTCCTATGTCTAGGCCTGAGAGGAGGCTTACTTATCATGCTAAAACTATCAGAAATATATTACTAGATACTTATTGAAATTTCATTTCAAAAGCCCCAAACTTCATAGTATTATTCTGTGTCAGGAGAAATTGGAAGATGTTAAAACTGAAATCCTTATGACGATTGGATATAGCAAACCTAGGAACTTAATATCTGTATTCTGTTTGATGAAGACTCTTTAACATGAAAAGAATTCCAGTAATTTTGGCAGACTGAAATATTAACTGTCATCATTTTGTGAGTACTTACACAAATGTATTCCATCTCTGGATATACACTATAAAGTATAAACTTTTGTTTCACTATTGTTTATATTATTCAGCAATAACACCTACAAAATCTGTGAACTAAGATACTCTGTCCATGCTGCAAGTAAACTGAGTTTGAAGACGTGATCAACTTGAAAAGCAGACATCTAGCCACTCTAAAAAATATGACCAGTGATTTCAAAGAATGTGTTCATATCAAAGTTCAAAAAATGTGCTTATATTAAGTACTAGTTAAATTTTATAAACTCCTTGACCTCATAACTGATAATTTCTCTTCCATGTTGACACCAAGAAATGTCAAAATATTTTAAATGTATTTTTGTTCTTTGCACTTTGAAATACAGTATCATTAATATATCCAAACAGAAAAGTTCTGTTTGAACAATGTACAATTCCAATTTACTTTGTAGAAGGACTGAATAATATATCGTATAAATATACCTGTTAATTGTGGGGAAATAAAAAATGTCATCTTGAGAACAGGACTTCTTCAGGGTAGATGATAATAAAGTAATATCCAGTAATTAATAACAATAATATTCCTTGAGAAGATCTATATTTCCAGATTTATATGTATAGTATATATACACCATATATAGTGTATAATAGATAACTACTTACAGAAGCAGTATTTCTTATTGTTTTCTTTTCTTTTTTTGTCTTCTTTCTTTTTCTGTCAGTTTCATATGTCTATCATACTTACATCACTTTACCTCCCTTCTGTGGTTGTCCATCAATGTTTGGGGCTCTGTAAACTTACACTGATCCACACTGACATGTGAACTGGTATTATGGTTAAGTTTTTTTTTAGGCACTCATATAATTGAGAGTTCATGGGTAAACCTTCCCTCTCAAATAGAGCATACACAACCTCTACTCCAGATTTCTTGATCATTTAACTCAAGATCTTTCTTTCCTCTTTCCTGTAATATTTACTGAGCTTAGGTGTTTGGGTTATGATGTAACTGTATCAATTGGAGTTAACATGTTTTTGTAAGCACAGTGCTAAATAGTGAGCTAATAGTTGTCTGAAAAGACAACTGTGAGACAACTATTAGTATTAACAAACAGGAGAAGTACTATAGTTGGTAAAGTATCAATAATAAAACTAGGATTATAAACTAGAGACACTTAACTTTAACTATAAATTTAAATTTTTAACTTGAAAATTCTTATATTCATCTTCCTTGTATATTTTGTTT
This sequence comes from Microtus ochrogaster, assembly GCF_000317375.1. Taxonomy (NCBI): domain Eukaryota; kingdom Metazoa; phylum Chordata; class Mammalia; order Rodentia; family Cricetidae; genus Microtus; species Microtus ochrogaster. The sequence goes on from NW_004949111.1 coordinate 640,439, forward strand.
TATTTTGTCAGAGAAGTAGAGATTAATTCAGGACTTAAGAGAAGTTAATACAAAAGTTGTGGGAGCATCAGAACCTACAGTTATATTAAAAGGTACCCATAAAATCATTTTAGACTTAAAAGACTGTTTTTATATCATCTCTTTGGCACCACAAGATTTCCAAACATTTGCTTTCAGTATACTCTGTTAATTTCAGAGAACAAAGAGAGTTACCATGTTTTGTTGGACATATCAGACCACATTCAAATCCTCCAGGTCCATTAGCTGAAGGTAATGCTTTAGCTGATAATCTTACAAAAATACTTGCTCTATCACAGGTTGAAATTGCCCAACAGTCTCATGCTTTGCACCATCAAAATAGTCTAAGTTTACAAAAGCAATTTAAGTTAACAAGGGAAGCTACTCGTCAAATTGTGAAGCAATGTGATATATGCCCACAATATATACCTGTACCTCATTTGGGGGTAAATCCATGAGGACTACTTCCTAATCACATATGGAAAATGGATGTTACTCATGTCTCAGAGTTTAGAAAATTGAGGTATGTGCATGTGACAGTCAAGACATATTCAGGATTCTTGATGGCTACTGTACAAACTGGGGAAGCTGCCAAGCATGTAATAACTCATTGCTTAAAATACTTCTCATGTATGGGATTCCCAAAAATAATAAAGACAGATAATGGATCCAGATATATTAATAAAGCATTTCAGAAATTTTGTGCTCAATGGAATATCAAACATAAGACTGGTATTCCTTATAGTCTTCAAGAATAGGAATTGTTGAGCATGCTCATAGCTCCTTGAAAACACAACTTCAAGAGATAAAAACAGGAGAATTATATCCTCAAATCCCACATTTACTAAACTTTTTAAATATGGATGTCAAAGAGCAATCAGTGGCAGAATTGTGGCATAATGACAGAAAAACAACCTCTGCTAAAACAAGGTGGGGAGACTCTTGCACTGGAAGATGGAAAGGACCCGACCCTGTATTAATTTAGGGTTGAGGATATGCCGTGTTTTTTCACATGATGAGGGTTAAACGAGATGGCTTACAGAATGCCTGGGTCAGTGTGTCCAGCAGAACATCAGACTCAATGACATCATAGCTGTTACGGCCCACAGGTTTTCCTGACCACACAGAGAGTAATTTCTGATCCATGGAACCCGCTGCCACCATTCTACACAGCGGATGCCATTCTGCATTGCAGGACACTGGGATGCTTCCAGAGACTCAGGATTCACATAGTTACTGAGACCCTGCTGCAACAGCTTTGATAATTACTACTTCTTACTGTCTGAATCCTGTTTACTTTGGAACAGGAAAAAAAAAAAAAAAACATAACTCAGATTGACAATGAGGTATTCAATATGATGTTATAATGTTAATAAAGCCTGAGAACTGGGATCTCAGTTTTCCCCTAAGGGAAAAAAAAGGATTAAAAGCCCTCTTCAGATAAGAGGAGGGTAGCCTAAGGGTTTTCTTCCTGCTGCTCAGAGACTGGGACAGCTGCTTAAAAGCAGCATTGTATTTGGACTCTTACGCATTATAAAAATCTTCTTGTCTTTTGGTTAAAATGGACTTAAGAAGATAAAGATTTGTTAAATGTGTTATGTTATTGGCCTGTGAAATCATGTTTATGGTATTGATCTGTTGATGCTTTAGTTTGCTATAAGATGTTAATGCTTGGAAAATGATCAGAACCTAAGAAAAGTTTGACACTATTAATGTTCACTATAAGTTAATGATTAGAAAATGTTTAAAACTTGTCTGAGAAAAGTTTGACACTAGTAATGTTTACTATAAAATGAAATGATTAGAAAACGTGTAAAACTTGTCTGAGAAAAGTTTGACATTAGCAATGAATTATTGAATTTTAATTTGATAAGACAAATTTAGAGTCTGATGTAGCTAAATACTCTAGACCAATTTACAAGTCGGCATTCCCAACCCTGGTGATCCTCTATTCTTTAATATGGAGATATATTAGTCATTGAAGTATGCATAGCACAAAGTATTATCTGCTTGTTTACCATTAGCTAGTTGCTAATGAACTCTCTTGACAAAAACCTAGCTTGAAGATGCAGAACCCAGTCCTTTGTCCCTTAACCCTTTGTTTACAGAAGTCTGCTGGCAGTCAGGAATGGGATTTGATCCTTTTTGTCCCCAGACACCTAAGACACAGACTTGCATAAATTAAAATGCATATTCCAAGTCGGGTAAGACTAGGAAATGAAGAAGTGTTCATACCAAGGCAGGCATGATTATATGTCCTGGTACAGAAGCATAGGCTTTATTAAAGTTAATAAAAAGGGAGAAATTGTGGAGGCCCAAAGAGGCCTAAGGTCAGAGAGTTTGGGACTTGTTTTTAGTTTGAGATTATTGTGCTTCTAACTCAAACAAAGGTCCCACCTAGTTGTAAATCAGAGTTTTGTTCTCTCAAGGCTGTTGTAAACAAGTGTGGCTAGTTGCCAGACCTCATGCTTCTGAAATAGGAAAGTAGTTTGTTGCTACCTAAAACAAAAGTCTAAGGATCCACTATGTTCTCTCTCCTTTTATGGAGATAACTTGGGATTCTACCCAGGGAGAGTTTTTGGTCTAGGGCTAGAGTCAAGGTCTTGAGTGATGAATGTACCACATGACTTTCAACTTCTATGTTAATACAGTCCTTTTGTTATACTCCTACCTTTTAAAGTCAGGGGTATATTAAACTGTTGGCAATTAGTCATGGGAGAATTTTCAGTACTCACTGAAATTTCCTACTGATTGTAGTTATTCAGCCACAGATAAGGCTGCACTTCTGGTGTCTAAAGGCAGGCCTGTGCAGACAGACCCTCAGGCACAAAGGGCCCTGCGTGACCCACGTGCATGCATGTGCGGTTATATCCACGTATGACTCAGCTAAACCATTGCATGCATGCGCGAGTTGCCTGTCATCTGGGTACCATGTGACCCACATGCGCGCATGAGTGGTTACATCCACGTAAGACTCAGCTAAACCCTTGCAATGCATATATGAGTCATCCATCATCTGTGTCATCAGTGTGACATAGTCATGCCAACCCTCTGTGCACATGTGATAGGCAGCTTTCAGAAGCTGGACACACCATTCCTCATTTGCTCTCTGCATACCTTCTCCCAGGTATACAGATGACAGCTCCTTTTTATGTGATGGGATGCATAGAGCAGGCTATGCCATGTATCAGATACTGGGGTAGTGGAGGCATGGGTACTCCCTGCCCATACCACTGATCAGCAGGCTGAGTTGATAGCTCTTACCCGTGCCTTCCAGTTAGCAAAAGGACACTCTTTAAATCTTTACACAAGCTCCAAATATGCCTTTCGTATCCTCCGGTCCCACATAGCTATCTGGGAAAAGTGTGGGCTTCTTACAACAAAAGGAGGATCCATAACTAACTCAGGTTACATTATGGGCCTGTTAAAAGCTTTCCATCTCCCCAAAGCTACAGGAATTATTCAGTCTCATCAGACCGACAGTTCCATTATTTCCAAGGGAAATAATCAGGCTGACCAAGCAGCTAGAACAGTAGCATTCCAGAGTCCAAAACTACCTCAGTCACCTCAGGGGGTTCATACAGTACAGCCTGCATTCCCACAGATACCCCCTGACTCCCAGTACCTACATCAGATTTTTCATCCTAATAGTAAAGCACTGTTTTATTTTGTCAAGGCTCACCTCCAACCCACCCCTGAGGACTTAGAGTTCTTAAAAACTATCACTGCCTCTTGTCAAATCCATCAAAAGTCAGATCCCAAGACTAAATACCATAGCTTTCCTTTTCCCACCCAGCAGGCCAGGGGCTCCCTTCCAGGAACTGACTGGTGGCTGGATGTTATTCATATGCCCATGCTCAAAAGAGTTAAATATCTCTTGGTCTTGGTGGACACAATGTCTAGGTGGATTGAAGCATTTCCCACCACTAATAAGAGGGCCCAGACAGTTTCTGATGTTCTTTTCTGAGAAATTATCCCCTGGTTTGGAATCCCATCCTCTCTTCATTTGGATAATGGCCCAGAGTTCACTTCCCAGATTTCCCAAAATTTGTCAAGGCTCTTAACATCCCCTGGCATTTTCACATCGCATACCACCCTCAGTCTTCAGGGAAAGTAGAACAAACTAACCATTCTTTAAAAAATGTTCTTGTTAAAATGTCACAGGAGCTTCAACTCAACTGGGTAAAACTGTTGCCTCTGGCCTGTCTAAGGCTTAGGGTTCTCCCCAAAGGCCTGCTTTTCATCTCACCCTTTAAACTCATGTAAGGGTGGCCAGTTTTAGACCCCGGCCTCTCACCCAAAACCTCTCTCCTTCCTGATCACCTGCTTCTTCCACTGTTATCCCATCCTTGCTCCCTATTGTGGGGTTTTACCGACTACTCATTACTTCTACCATGCGTTAACTCATGGCCACTGCCAGTCAAAATATGAGATAAGGTACTATTCTCTCCCCCAGACCAACACCCCTCAACCTTTCCCCCTAAATGGCAGGGTCTCTTTAAAGTAAATCTTGAAACTCCCACAGCTGCCAAGCTCAAGGGACTTCCTCATTGGATTCACCTGTCCCACCTGAAACATTTTATTCTTCCAGCTCAAGATACTCCTTCACATACAGTAACTTAAATAGGGCCCTGTTCCCTTAAGTTCCAGAGGACACCAAGTTCCAGAAAAATAAAAAACCTCATCCTTACTCAACTCTCTTCCACCAAAAACTCCATATATTCTTCCTCTTCCTCTTCCTCCTATATGCTTTACCAACTTCTCTGTATCTCCAATGTCATGCTTAAATTTCCAGTTAACGACTCAGCTGTTATTACAGGGACCATCATTAAACATAGAGCCAGAGGTACAAGGATTGTCAAAAGCCCAGGTGGTAAGAAACAATAATGAGTTTTTATCCCCAAACTCCAAAATCACAAAAGAAACTTTAGCATAACAGGTTTATCACTGACTGCAGCAGTGTTTCCTGGATGTTAAGGTAATACCATGATGCAAAAAAAAAAAATACTTCAGGTAAAATATTAACGAGTCTAATAATTATTCTTTTTAATTATTTTCCTCCTTTTTCCCTTCTCCCACCATCTTTCAATCTATCATTGTAATCATAAACTTTTAATAAGTCTAAAATTTATTTATTCGAAAACATTTTTATAAGCTCCAGGATGTCAATTGGACCTATCTAAATGGACCAGTCTTGCTCACAATAAGTATCACTTAATTCTTCCCTTATCATTCCTGGTCTTAAGAACCCTTGGGAATTTCCCTCCTTCACACCCACCAAAAAAAGAACCCTCCTATATCCTCCAGCTTGGGACTCTCTTCTCTTATCACTGGAATCAAAAACTTTTTTCTAGTCATAATTTTCTGCCTTTCCAGCATCTTGTGAGATCCAAGCTGCTAGCCAGAGAGTTCCTCAGAGTCCAGAAAATATAACAGTAATCAGCCACCCCAGGACATGGTCAAGCATCTCAACTCCTTAACTCCCATGAAGTCAGTATGAAGCAGTCAAGAGAGACCTTACAACACCCCATACCCATCCATCAAGACCAGCAAACCTCCCCAAATTTTTATAAAAAACAAAAGGGGGGAATGTAATTATTCAGCCACAGATAAGGCTGCACTTTTGGGTTCTAAAGGCAGCCACATGCAGACAGACCCTTGGGGAGAAAGGGCCCCAAGTGACCCACATGTGCTCATACGTGGTTATATCCACATATGACTCAGCTAAACCCTTGCACATGTGTGTGAGTCACCCATCATCTGGGCCCTGCATCACCCACGTGCATGCATGCGTGGTTGCATCCACGTATGACTCATTTAAACCCTTGCACACATGCATGAGTTGCCAGTCATCTGGTGGGATTCAAAGCGTAGGACCTAGAAGAGCCAGAACCACTCTTAACCACTAAAATATCTCTCCTGTTCCCCTAACATTACCCTTTAAATCACTATAAACTCTAATGGAAAACAGTTTGTAGTTTTTATGATATTAGAGAAATACAATGTGGTTTTACAGGTGATACAAGAATATCTATGCGTAAGTGCACACAAAGAAATAACTAATTTAAGTTCATAAGCATATTTTTTATTTCACTCAGAATTTTTGAGAATTTAAAGCTTTCCATTAAGGATACAAAACAAAAATCTAAGTCAGTAATTACTGTAGAAAGAAAGGGGGAGGAAGGGAAGGAGGAAGAACGGAAGCAAGGTGTAATAGGAGCTGAGGGCCTCTTCCCACAGCCCGGCTCCTGGCCGCCTGGCTACCTTATACCCCAAAACAACAACACACAAACTGTATATTCATTTAAACACTGCCTGGCCCATTATATCTAGCCTCTTCTCGGCTAACTCTCGCACCTGGACTAGCCCATTTCTAATAATGTGTGTAGCACCCCAAGGTGCGCTTACCGGGAAGATTCTAGCCTATGTCCAGTCCATCCTGGGTCGGAGCTTCATTGCATCTGCCCCAGAGAGGAGAGGAAATGGCATCTTAGCTCACTTCCTCTTCCTCCCAGCATTCTGTTCTGTTTACTCCACCCACCTATGTTCGAACCTATCAGGGCCAAGCAGTTTTTTTTTTGATTAATTAACCAATGACTTTCCTCCATCAGCAAGGAAAGAATGAAGGAAGGAAAAATTACACAACATTAGGAACTGTCAAAAAAAGAAAGGAAACAAGATACATTATGAGCATATATATCATGAATATATCATCAATGTATTTTTTTTTTTTTGATTTTTTGAGACTGGGTTTCTTTATAGCTTTGGAGCCTGTTCTGGAACTAGTTCTTATACTCCAGGCTGGCCTTGAACTAACAGAGATCTGCCTGCCTCTGCCTCCTGAGTGCTGGGATTAAAGGCATGCACCACCACCACCTAGCTCATCAATGTAATTTTAATTTACAAGTTTTAAAACATTTGTTCTCAAGAAAAAGTTTCATTAAACCAAATGTAATACAGTGAGTTCTGTTTTGGTTTGCCTTTAATTACTCTCTCTTTTTCTAAGTGTCAATATTTTCATGAGGATTATCAAGAAATGTGCAATAGGATTCTAAAATGTTGTATGCCTAGGGTTAAAGAGACTATAAGAAGTAAAGAGAACTTTGAAATCCTGGGGAATAATAGTTTGCTGTTCTGATTGGTTTCTCTACTGTAGTTAATAAAAACTTAAATGAATTGATTTTATTTTGATTTTTATTGAGCTCTACATTTTTCTCTGTTCCCCTCCTTGCCTCTCCCCTCCCATCTTCAACCCTTCCCTAAGATCACCATGCTCCCAATTTACTCAGGAGATCTTGTCTTTTTCTACTTTCTACTTTCCATGTAGATTAAATCTATGTAAGTTTCTCTTAGTGTCTAAATTCTCTGGGATTGTGGTTTGGAGGCTGGTTTTCTTTGCTTTATGTTTAAAAACTACCTATGAGTGAGTACACGTGATAATTGTATTTCTGTGTCTGTGTTACCTCTCTGAAAATAATGTTACCTAGCTCCATCCATTTTTCCTGCAAAATTCAAAATGTCATTATTTTTTTCTGCTGTGTAGTACTTCATTGTGTAAATGTATCACATTTTCCTTATCCATTTTTCATTTGAGGGGCATTTAGGTTGTTTACAGATTCTGGTTAAGCAAACAAAGCTGTTATGAACATAGTTGAGCACATGTCCTTGTGTCACTATTGAGCATTCTTTGGATACATACCCAAAAGTGGTATTACTGGGTCTTGAGGAAAGTTGTTTTCTAATTTCCTGAGAACTCACCACACTGCCATTGGGAGGGGTTGTAACAGCTTGCATTCCCACCCACAATGCAGAAGTTTTCTATTTTTCCCTCAACTTCTCCAGCATAAGTTGCCATCATTGGCACTGGAGAGCACTTCCTAAATATAACCCCAGCAGCACAAACACTGAGAGAAACAATTAATAAATGGGACCTCCTGAAACTGAAAAGCTTCTGTAAAGCAAAGGACATTGTCAATAAGACAAAATGAAAGCCTACAGAATGGGGAAAAATCTTCACTAAGCCCACATCAAACAAAGGCCTGATCTCCTAAATATACAAAGAACTCAAGAAATTGGTCATCAAAAGAACAAATAATCCAATAAAAAATGGAGTGCAGACCAGAACAGAGAACTCTCAACAGAGGAATCTAAAATGGCTGAAAGACACTTAAGGAAATGCTCAACATCAGAGAAATGAAAATCAAAACAACTCTGAGATGCCATTTTACACCTGTAAGAATGGCCAAGATCAAAAACATACCGACTTTTAAAGAGGTAGTCTAGTCAACATCTTGGTAAAATATGGCAAAAGAAGTTATGTCTTATTGTATTATAAAAGAAGAATTTAAGAAAAAGAAAATTCTTGATAAATATCATAATTTGCTCATCCCTCAATTTGGACTTGCAAATATTCTGTTCAATAATCTATTAAAAGATTCTATTTAAATTTTACTTGTTAAATAAAGTGAAATAATACAGTTATTAAGCCATTATGCACTGAAACAATCTGTATGCCAAATAAATACCACAGAAACACTTCATATTTTTAGGAATATTCTATAGACAATGTAAACATAAATAAATGTTCATTTAGTAGACAGACATTTTGTATATATTGTGGCTAAAAAAGCAGAAATGTGATCTGGGTTCATTCAAGTTATTAATGAGTATATTATATGTGGGAATGAAAAAAGACCATTTGTATCTTGTTAGGCTAATTTAAATTGAAAAACTCTTCAAAAATGAAATCAATCTCTTGGGAGGTATCCACCACCTCTGGTTTCTATAATCTTTCCATTACATATTCTGTATAGATTCTTTGAACCTTAAGGGGAGGTGTGTGATCAAGACATTCCATTTAGAAGTAAGTATTCTGTGTACATTGTTCAGTTGTTGATCTTTTAGTTACCTTCTACTGCAAGAAACTTTTCTGATAAGGGTTGAAAATGTATTTAGCTATGCAAATAGCAATATATCACTAGCAATTTTTTATTGCTATGAAAACTTTCAAATCAACTTTTTGTTGAAAACAAATGTTTCAAAACTTGTAGATTAAAAATACATTGATGAGATGTCTGTTCATGATGTATCTGTTTTCTTTTTGTTTTGAAAGTCTCTAACACTATATATTTTCTTCCTTCCTTTCTTCTTTCTTTACTTTCTTCTTTATTTCCTTCCTTTTTTCCTCCCTTCTCCCTTTCCCCTTCTTTCTACAATGTAATATGTATTTAGAAGAATACTAGTAGGAAAAAAGTTTTCTTGAGTTGAGCAACACTGGGTATATTAACCATGCTCCAGGACAGTCCTCATAATTTCAACTCTATGTTTTGGTGGGCTTTTGGTTTGTCTTCTTTGGCTTTTATTTTATTTATTTGTTTATTTGTTTGTTGGTTTTTTTTTTTTAAAGAGAGAAGGACCAAGATATTGAGTAGGTAAAAAGGGAGGCACATATTTGAGAGGGGTTGAGAGAGTGGATGTATGATATTATATGAGAATTAAAAAAAATAAAAATAAAATAAATAATGTTTCATATAGGAATTTTACAATTGTTTTTTTAATTAAATATGATTTTTGTTCCTTTTTCATGAAGGTATATTTCTTTTTGAATCAGAAAATGATGCCATTTTCTGTTTGGTTTCTTAACTCTTATAGAGTAAGTATATATAATACTTAGCAAAATAAATGTTCCTCATAATTTTTGTGAAGGATGTAGTATCTTTCACTCATGAGATACTTTATTTTAAAAGGTAAATAGAACAATTTATGGAGAGAGTACCCGGACATGTTGAGATGATGAATTTTAATTATTTCCTTACATACAAAAAAGGAAGCAATGCTTAAGAAAGTATAGTAGGGAAAGAGAAGACATATGTTTAAAAGTATACATTCAAAATGAGACAATAAGGCCCACATAGCATTTATGATTTTCTCATAGCAGTCTTCTTTCACATTTCCATCAAACTTCAGCTTATAATTTGAGTTTCAAATGATCCTACTCTTCCTTTTTCACCTTTGTGTGTAATTAATTTTTAATAGTAAATAAAAACTATTTCAATGCAGTACCATATAGATAACGAAATTTCATATCCCAAGAACAAAATCTTTTCTGTTTTGAAACATCACAATCCTTAATTTATCTGACTTTCCTACATATGATAATTTGCTCATTTATAGGAGTATGAAGTAATAGAAGCAGGCCAAAATTTAATATTCATTTTTTTAAATAAAGCACTGATTCACTAAACTGTTTTTCAAAAGATCTGTGCTAATGATTCCATTATTACTCCTAATCATTTATTTTAGTAATTCATGCTCTATTTTTTGAGGATCTTTCAGTGCTTTGTCAAAAGCAAACTTACTTTTATATTTATTACAAGGGACATTTGCCTTGAGGTTGTGGTATCACTAAATCTTCAATTATAATTATAGATAATAATAAGGAGCCTTTCAAACTATGGCATGTAGACATAATACCTATATCCAATAGCACTTGCAAAGATTATATATAATACTAATCTACTCTTCACACTTTACTAGCAAGTAATATAGCTTTTCCTTGTATAGTCTTAATAAAAACTGATGTCAAAAAATACAGTTGAAAACAATATAGTGAGTTCTTGAATTCATTGAAAAGATGATTCATTTTGCACTTTCTAGTATACCCTTATTTTTTCACTCAGGTTAGCAATCCTTCCTAAGTCCCTATTTTCTAAATTGATCTATTCATTTTTTTAAATAAAGCACTGATTCACTAAAGTGTTTTTTAAAAGGTCTGTGCTAATGATTCCATTATTACTCCTTTTAAGCTTTTCTTGCCATCATAAAAGTTTTAAAATATGGCATATCCTCCTAAAGATTAGTAATCTACCAATATTCATCACAGTAAAAGAAAAATCAAGCTTTAGTGTTCTTTAAATATTAATCATAGCATTATTCTTTTCAGAGCTGTTTACTTTATGGACTTGACTAAGGTTTCTTTGTGTCCTGTCACTAAAATGGCATTTTTCTATAACATAAAATATTCTGAAGCTACTGAGTCTCCTTTAAGTATGAATAAATTTTAGGAAATGAAACAACCTCATGTGTAAAAGTAAAATATTTATGTTAGTGACAGCTACAAAGCAGATAACAATTACCAAAAATGTTAGCCAAAGTTAAGGAAGCATTAACATAATTAACATATATTTCCTTTTTTTTTTTTAGAATATATAGTGTTTTATTCCAAACAATAAGTCGTTACAAACACGTTAATTATTGAAAGGTTTGGAAGTCGTTATAGGATGCTATTTTTAAGTAGTCAAAAATAGGAAGACTGTCAAGGTTCTTCTATTTTTTATATCACTGTAACTAATACAAAGGCGATTTATATTATAAATAAAACATCCCATGTTATTTACAAATATTGTTTTTTCAGGAATATGCATGAAACACATGTATTTAAAAGGCTTCTTAAATTGTTGAAATATTTTATGCTACTCTTTTGATCATAAGAAAATCCTTTCTCATTTTCTTAACTATTTTATCCCTGTTTCTCAATTGGTATTACGCGCATTATCGCTCCTCATGCTAATGCACAGTTTTCTCTTTTTTCCTGGTGTAAATCTGGTTTTGTTTTAAAACATTAGTTAGCACCCCTTTGCATGTTTTCTTTTCCTTTTTTTTTTCTTTTAGAGTATTTCGTTAGAACATAATTCTGAAGGGGACTATATTCTGAAGGGAAGGATTTTCACCTCCCTCAACATATAGAAGAACCCACACACATACCGTACGTAGTGTTGGAAGGTTCTGAGCACTTGATAGAACTGGCACCAAGCCAATAAAATTGATTATTTTAGTGATTTATTTCCTTGAAAGTTGAAAGGAAATTGATTAGCATAAAGAACATCAGAAGCTCTAGCTGGAAGTAGAGAAATATTGATACAGGGTTTTGGCTTCTTTCCAAGTTCAATTTTGATGGCACATCATGAGTTTCCTGTGTTTAACCTCATACTACAAATAAGACTCTTTTTAATTTTTTTTCTGAAGTTTTACCCATGTCTTGATGATTAAGTAAACCTAATGTAATTCATACTTAGCTCCACCCCAACCTTCCACACACACCCTGCATATTCTCTCTGATGAAAAACTACTTTCCAGGATTTAAGGGTTCTCTTAGATTTAATGCTGTTAGTTCCTTATTTAACCTGTTATAGTGACCTCTCAGTCCACCACCTGGAAATGTTTGATTTGACCTCCATGTGCTCTATCCAATTCTAAACAGTTCAGTGTATTGTCAGAGAGGAAGGGTGCTCAATTGGAATCATGTGAATTTTCTTTTCTTGCCATTGATTATTTCCATTCAGGGATGTAGTGTCTAGATTAACCGGACTATGCTGTTTTTATGTGAATAAGATTGGGAGAAGGTTCAGATGGAAATAGAGTCACAAACACCAGCAATGAAGAGTAACAATTAATTTGTGGCATAGAAACATTAAAAATAATAATCAGACTTTCTACTCTTCTATGACTACTTCTGACATTGAAACAGAAACTGAAAATTTTTGCTAGTGTGATGGCTCAGTGATTAAGAGCACTGACTGCTCTTCCAGAGGATCTGGGTTCAATTTCTAGCACCCACATGGTCACTCAAAATGATCTGTCATTCCAGGTTAAAAGAATCTATGCAAGCACACATGGTACAAAGAGATGCATCTAAGTAAACACATACAAACCCACATGCACACACACACACACACACACACACACACAAATAAATGAATAAATAAAAACACTGAAAATTAAAATCCAAATAAGCTAACTTTATTAATTAAATGACACTGATGTCATTTAATTTTATTTTATCACAGATCTTTTAAATTTAATTTATTCATTTATTAAAAATTTCCACCTCCTCCCATCCTCCCATTTCCCTGCTACTCCCTCCACTCCCCCTCCCCCTTGCTCTCCTGTCCTAAGAGAATTCAGGGTGCCCTTCCTTGTGGGAAGTCCAAGCCCCCCCCCCTTCCATCCAGGTCTAGGAAAATATGAATCCAAACAGAATAGGCTCCCAAAAGGCCAGTACATGCAGTAGAATCAAAATCTGGCACCATTATCATTGGCTTCTCAGTCTACCCTCATTGTCATCCACATTAATGAGTCCAGTTTGATCACATGCTCATTCAGTTCCAGTCCAGCTGGCCTTGGTGACCCCCCATTAAATCTGTCCCACCATCTCTGTGGGTGGACGCACCCCTTGTGGTCCTGACTTCCTTGCTCATGTTCTCCCTCCTTCTGCTCTTCATCTGGGCCTTGGGAGCTCAGTCCAGTGCTCCAGTGTGAGTCTCTGTCTCTATCTCCATCCATCACCAGAAAAGGTTCAGTCTGGATGGTTTCCTTACTTGGTGGCCACTATATTACCAAAAATTTATATAAACATTAAAATTCTGTCTTATTATGAAGGGAAATATAAATAAGTTATAATAATAACAAACTTATCATCTATAAATTATAGTACCTTATATACTCCTCAAATACATTTTTAACTTAGAAAAATTTTGACAGTAAAAAATATAGATTCTTAACAAACTATATGTAAATATATAAAAATTAAAATCCTAAACAAGATCTTCAATGTAGGAGGAAGCTGTTGATTCTTAGCTGCATAGCCCTGAAATAATCACACAGAAACTGTATTAAATAAATCACTTCTTGGCCTATTAACCCTAGCTTCTTATTGACTAAGTGTTATGTTAATTTACATTTCTATTAATCTGTATATTGTCATGTGGCTGTAGCTTACCGGGTAAAATTCCCAGCATCTGTCTCTGATGGCTCTATGGCTTCTCTCTGACTCTTCCCTTCTTCTTCTAAGCATTCAGCTTAGTTTTCAGTGCCTAGTTCTGTTCTTCCTTGCCTTAGTCTCAATGCAGTTAATTATTCATTAACTAATAAAGGAAACACATAAACGGAAGGACCTCCCACACCCATTTCCCCTTCTCTGTTTAAACAAAAGAAGGTTTTAACTTTATCATTGTAAAATTACATACAACAAAACAGTTATCAAGCAAGAATTACAGTTAAAATATTTATATCTACTTTATCTTTTATCATAATTAAGGAAATCTATAATTATAACTATAAATTTTTCAACTCTATCATAGACTTCAGAAGGATATAATATTACCTAAGTAAATAGAATCATAAAAAACTTCCAAAACTCTAGAACTGACAGAGACTACTTGTTGCCTGGACAGTCACCCAAAGTTCTTCTCTATTGTTGATGCATCCATCTTCAGCCTAAGGGCCCATAGTATCCAGCAGACTTCCAAGAAGCAAAACAATTTCAAAGACAATTTCAAACTGCCCATACTGGCAGTTTGTCAGTAACTTTCTCCTGTGTTCTTCAGAATGTCTGGCAGACACTTTCATGTAGCAGAAACCCCGAAGGACCATCTCAGCTTTAGGCAAATTCAGCAGTCATTTTTCTGTAGGTCCTGCATGCCCAATTTCTCAAGCAGTCCAGGCCAGAACAGTTTCTTGCCACAATGTCTACCCAACTCAATAAGAAGCCTCTTCCATGTCCATTTTCCTCTTGAAGTAATTGGTGCTTCCAGTAGCAGATGTGTCTCAGTATCATGAAAAGTCTTAAGCTCTTAAAACTTTTTAAATGCCATATTCTGTAGATTTAAAAGGCTTAAAGAATGCCTATTCATCTGAAATACATTTCTGTACATCTTCAAAACCTAACTAACATGATTACAAGCTTGACTATTATAAATAATTATCTATTAACCTATATTTCTTAATTATACATTAAATATTTAAATGAGCAACACAAACACAATACCTTAATCAAGAATAGAAATATACATATAACATAAATGAATTTAAATTTGTTTCAATAAAACAAGATCCATTCCAATGTAAATTATTCTTATCTATATCATATCCCCCTTTAAATGTAAACAAACAATTTGTTTGGAAATATAGGTATAGTTTTCTCCATACTGCATCATACTGATTGTTAGACATAGTAATTTTGGGGGGTGTTCACAGCAACCTTTGGGGGGTCTTGTTCCATTAAACCATACCAGTCTGGAAGTAATCCACAGGTTCTCATCCTCAGTGAAAACAAAAGAAGAATATCTTTTTCAAAGCAACATATCCTTAGACCAAATTTGGAAGTCATGATATCTTTATAATATACATGCTGGTTTAGCTTAGCAGCCCACACAATGAAATGCTTCTTTGTACTTAGCTTATTCACTGTCAAAAAATTCAAAGATAGCACAATTATATACAAAATTCAGACTCTCTGTGAATTTTCCATTTTTGTGTGGTTTATTTTCTTTTTACTCCTTTAATCTATGACTGTCTGTACTGTCTTTTAAAAATGTACCTTTTAAAATAACATTTACTTCTTTTTATGGCTGTCTATATTGTTTTTCTTCTCTCCTACAAGCCTACATACATTTATCCAATACTATGTATGACTCATCTGGATTTGTCGGTATTACATATCTGTAATTCTTTATTGTCTAGGAGTGCTTTTTAAAATGCTAAACACTTCTTACAACTTAAGCTGCGCCATCACTATGGTAAACATGGTACTTTTTGCTTGCCCCCCAGTCCAGCATGGTGGAGCCCTGGTGCCTCTGAGAGCCATGTTCCCAGCCCCATTCTCAGGAACACAACCAGTCCATGTCACCATCAAGCAAGCCACAGCATGTTGCTCACAAGCCCCATCCAAATGTTCTGTCTCCAGAAAGATCCAGAGGTCATGCTGGCTGTACAGCCTAGAAAGTCAGCATTTCAAAGTGACATGGCTTTTTTCTGCTACTGCTGAATCAGGAAAACCTCTCTCAAAGGAACCATGCCTCTTCCTGCTTCTAGAAAATAGAGCCCAGCCAAGAAAATGCAGCTACCAAACTATGCTTAACTCTGTTCTTTTGTGTCCAGAATTCCCCTTAAAGCCCTCCCAGGTTCTACACAAATTTTAGCTAGACATGTTGGTACCATCTTGATGAGCTGGTACCCAAAACAGGTCTTATAGTAGAGCTATCAGCATCATGACATCATATCAACCTGGTGGAGTTGTTGTTGTAATTATTTGGGCTTTCATAGTGTGGCTTTAACTAACAGACTTAGCTTCTCCCTCACAAGGACTTGGGATTAGAGACAAACAGATCATCCTGAGTGTGCTTCTGCAGACTCCTCACCCAAGTGAGGACAGCATGTGGATGCAGTATTATTTGAACCCATCTGTGGAAGGGATCCTTGTCATGGGAGGAGGCTGTAAAAGAAAGTTATTGATTAATGAAAGATGATCCAGAGGCTAAAATGATTTTTTTTAAATTAAACTTTAGTCTTTTCCCAGCAACATGATCTAAACAAGAAAAAAATTCATGTTAATATTTGATTAGATAAATCAATGTTAAAACAACTTTTGTGTAACATAAAAGTTAAACATATCAGTCATACTTATTTGACAGCAAATTTTTGAATATGCCTATCAAAAGAAATTCTCTGCAGGAAAATTATAAATCATTGGCACTGTTAATAATTATAAGAGAAATAAACTGCTAAATCATCATAATAGAAGCTGTTAGATGATGAGAGTTTGAAATTAATATACATGTATTTCCAAAATATAGGCACTTGAAATATAAAGCATTATAATACATAACAGAATAATTATGAAGTATTAAGAAAAATGCCTTAAACTTCAGAGTTTATTACACACAGTCAGGACACAATTAAAGGAAGTTATTCTAAAAGCATGACTAATTACAAGTTTCAAGCAATTTATAAATCAAGGGATAAATATAGATACCCATTACCTCAAGCACATATAGCTCATGCTTCATTTCATTTCTCACGTGACACTACTTAATCTAATATCTAAGGGACATTCTAAGATGCATGAATAAGCACATAATAATTTCAACTGAGAAACCATGGAAAATATGTGCTGCTTTCTACATTTACACCCCAAGAAATATTATATTTCAGCATAGTATTTTGTGGTACTAAGTCCCATTTTTAGGGTCTGAAGTTTTCAATTACAAAGTTTCATTTCCTATTTTGGTTTGTCTGTGTGTTGTGGTTGTAAGTGTAGTTATATGTATTTGTTTTATTCTTGTAACTGTGTGTCATAGAAATACATACACATTTCTAGATCAGAGCATAATATTAGATGTCTTCCGGCAAGCACTGTTATTTATTGAAGAACCATTTCTCAGGACCTTGTTTTGATTTTTAACTCCAGCAGCTGTGTTTTTTAATAAACAAAAATTTCTAAGTTTGACAGAACAGGACTATTTGTATGTGCTTACGGATTTCAATCAGGAGCAGATTGAGTCTTTTGTCACTCTCTGCTAACATATTCAAATGACATGTATTAATTACAAAGCAAGGGTACATTCTCAACAAATATGATTTTGCTGTTTCATTTATAAAGTGTTTTTAACACGATGTGTATGTGTGTGGATACACGAGTCTGCTGTATACCTACCTGACTCCCAGTGTCTGAGATGCTGAAACAGTGCCTTCTCACCTTCTCCCCTGAGAAAGATATTAGGACCCAGCAACATTGGGCTCCTGGAACAGGGACTTCTAACTCAGATTTTGAGATTGCCTGGTCAGAGTCCTAATTTTTCATTGTGCATGTAATTTTTGTGTTTTGCTGGGAACACGTTCTAGTCATCATCCTCTCTTCACTCATAGTGCTGGCCAACACCCTCAAGATGGCATATTTTAAGTAAAAAGACCCCTCTGTCCCTTGGGCAGATAAGAGGTAGGACTCACCATTGTTTTAGTCTTTTGTGCTGTCTGTCTTTTTCGTCTGTCTTATGGTTAAGAAGGTACCATTTTCTGTTTTAGAGTACCTCATGTCTCTATATAAGGTCTGACTCCCCGGGAGGCTGAACAAAGTCTTGGCTTTTGAATACAGTTGCTAGTCTGAAGATACCATGTGGGCATATGACTCTGGCCTAAAGAAACACAGAAGTTCCCCACTAATCACAAGACAAATGTCTGATAAAATTTCTTATCCCTCTTGACTGTTGATCTCCTGCTGTCCCCCTCAAAGTGGTTCTGACATGGAGGTTAGAGTGACCTGTTATTTGCAGGAGTGTAACATTCACTTTAGCAGGGAAAAATGAGGTGAGTGGCAGGCAGTACAGGAGATGAGGGCTCATAGGCTGGAGCTAGCCAAGCCTGAGGTGTGTGAGCTATGAGTGGTGTGATCTTGCTGCTTGACTGAGGTCTCAAGGATGCTCTCTCAGCCTTGGGTGTAGATGAAACTCCATGGTGTGGGTTTAGAGGTATAGACTTTCCTGGCATAGTGTGCAACTCGAAGACCTTCTAGAGTTTGGCTCCCCTCATGTGAGCAGCATAGGCATCTACTTTACTGCAGGACAGAGCACATAGGCCACAGTGAAGTTTCTGGTCCCCTGTCAGACTTCTGCTTGGATGTGGGCCCATCATCTTGGCCTCCTCCTTCTTTTGGTGCTACTCTTTATCCATGTGGTCCTGATAGTTCTGTGTTCTGGTACCTATCACACCACCTAAAAATTAGATTTAAACATGTATATCACTTTACTTATAAGAGAAAAATGTAGTTCTGCCTCAACTAAAAATAAAAGCTGGCTTTACAGTTGGAGCTGTCTCCTTCTCTACCCCCAACCATGTTCTCAGAACAAAATTTCAGAGTTTATGTCTCATAGCAAAAATCTAGGAACTATTGTTATCAAAACTCTGTTATCTCCCTCAAGTCCTCTTTCTTTCCTTTCTTATTTTTGACTCTAGTACCTTTCTTTAGCTAAGCATCTTAATTACATATTAGCAGGTTGATAGATAGACAGACTGATAGATAGATGATAGATAGATAGATAGATATAAATAGATGCAAACATACATACGTACATACATACATACATAGTGAAGAACAATAAATAAAAACTTAGAGAGAAAAATTGGGATTCAACCTGAAGATCTGAAAAGCAAAAGCGCAAGCCACTAACTGCTCTTTACCTCAACCTCAGTCTGAAATGGCATTCCTACCTCCAAGAATCTTGGAATAAGAATGTGTCAGAGAGATATTTTCCCCTGTCTTACATTCCTCTCTATGACTAAAAATAAAGCCATGAACCACTAGAATTAAAGGCATACAAAACCCAACTACTACTAGTGTGAAAACTAGTGTGACTACTGGGAAAGGTATGTGCCATTGTGCTACTGGGATTAAAGGTGTATGTTAACATAACCTGGTATGTAAGGTTGAGCAGTGAGCAGTTTTACCTTCAAATTTTCAGGCACTCTTTATGCATTAAAATACAATAGAAATGTGACTACATTTCCCTTTTTGTCTAATATAAAAAAGAAGGCTATAACTAATACAAGAAAACTATATCTAATAAGTACAATGACTATATATACATATATATATACATATATATAGGCAATAAATAATTCAATAATGTCTAGTTCATTTGCATTTGACAAATTTAGAGAAAATATTTCATATCTATCTTATCTTGGTGAGTCCAAAGTATTTTACCTCATTTACCTAATTTACTTTTTGTAATAACTTGTTTACTGCTAAACTATAACTACTGAAATCTAATTTTCAGCTGACTCAGAAACCAAAGAAGGAAATAATATTAACCGAGTAAGCAGGAAGTGCAAGCAAACAACTTTCAAAAAATATAAATAATGACAGAAACTGCTGACTGCTTGGACAATCACCCAAATTCCTTTGCAATGTAGGGGCACCCATCTTCGGCATACAGACCTAGCATATTGGACAAAATTTCCTGTAAAGAAGGATATCTTGGGTTCTGCTTGTCTAATTACGACACCATAATGTCAGCAGTTAAGGAAGAGGCATTATTTTTGTACAGTGGATTAATTTTGCCATAAAGAAAATAAATGGCATGTGGACTTTTTCAATGCCCATTATTTACTCTGAAGTAGATTGGTGCTGTCAGGAGCAGATATGTCTCATTGTCATAAAAAAGGAGAACTTACGTTATTAAAGCATCTTAAATGCCATATTCTGTAGATGTCTAAAGTGTTTGAAGATGGCCTATATGTTATGTAATTTTACTTTGTGAAAGTTAAAACCCTCCTTTGCTTTTTAAATAAAATTCAAGATTTTCACAGTCATTAGAGCATGAGACTGTTAACCTCCGTGTCATGGGTTCATGCCACAAGTTGGACACCAATTATTTGGAGGGAGAAGACCACTTGTTTCCAGGCAGCCTAGCAGCTTAGACCCAAAAATAATTCCACAAAACTGTATTAATTAAATCACTGCTTGGCCCATTAGCTCTAGCTTCTTATTTGCTAACTCTTAACATCTTAATTTAACCCATCTCCATTAATCTGTGCATCACCACGAGGTTGGGGCCTACCAGCAAAGTTTTAGCAAAATTGCCTCCGGCAATAGCTTCATCACATCTTCCTGACTTTGCCTCTTTTTTTTCCCATCATTCAGTTTGGTTTTCCTTGCCTATCTCTGTTCCCCTATAGCTCTGCTAGAGGCCCAAAGCCGTTCTTTTATTATCCAATGATAGTCACAGCATATAGAGGGGAATCCCTTATCAGTGAAAACAAGAACAAAAAACCCCTTCCACAATGGAGCACA
>NW_004949111.1:663427-664441 GCF_000317375.1 Microtus ochrogaster
ATGGCTGGCTTACAAAGTATTAGCACAGGGTAGAATTTTGAGCATTCTATGTGGGAGAAACACTGATTCCTCCAAGTATGATGCAAATTATTATAAGTAGGTTCTGTCAAGTCAATTTTTTTCTCTGTTCTTTTCTTGTAAAGGTATCGTTTAAAAAACAATCTATTAAATCAATGACTACTAGAGGTCATTATTTAGGTATTAGGGAAGGCAAAGAAATTTCAGATTGAATATGGCCGAGAGGTTGAATTACCTTTTGACAATTCTTAAATCTGTCACCATTCTCCATTTTCCAATTTCCTTTTAACAAAAAAATACAGAATTCCAAGGACTGATTGACTCTTCAATATGGTGAGCATCTAGTTTCTCTTGTACCAGCTGTTCTAAAGCCAGCAGTTTCTTCTCTGTTAAAGACTATTGTTTAATCTATATTGGTTACTCACTTCACCATTTTAAAACTAGGGCCATTGGAATCTCTGAAGGTTTGTTAGTTGTTTTCAGTTCTTGCATAGTCTGAATGGTTGATGACCATCTTTGATAGTACCTTATATCTTTCCTAGAAACATAAGTTCCTAGGACTGCAGGAATATTAATCTGGGTATTCCATTGCTGCAGCAGGTCACAACTTCATAAATTCACTGTAATATTAGCCACATATGGTCTCAGCCTTCTTCTCTGTCCTTCTGGAACTATGCATTCAACCTATTGTGTGCTTTGTTTTACTTGAGATAGTGTTCCATTTCCTAGGAATTGAACTTCTTCCTTTTGAAGAGGTCAATCTGGATGCCAAGATTCTGGAATAATAATAGTCACATACATACCTGTGTGCAGTATTCCCTCAATTACAATGTTATTTATGTACACTCTTAGCTTTGGTCTTTGATCACATATAGAAGTCTGCCAAAATATACATTTCCTATTTTATATTAGAATTTTTTATTTACCCTCCATGTTAATTCCATCATCCAGAACAGTATAAGTTTTATAGCAGGCACTGAATTTTTAATTTTCCTC
>NW_004949111.1:665926-666639 GCF_000317375.1 Microtus ochrogaster
GCTAACATTTGATTTTCAATGGTATAAATTTAGTCAGCTATCAGTTCTTTATAAATATATAAATACTGGAATCATTTTTAAAAGTGCCTTATTATTGGCTCTGTTATCAAATCATTTTTCAGAATATAGTATGAAAAACAAAGCTAAGTCACAATATCAAATAAATGGATGTATCAGAAAAACCATATAAGCCTTGTAGAATATCATTTATAATATAAGCAAAAAGGTTATTAAGTTCCTGGATGGTGATATGGTTTGCAATTAAATAACTTTCTTATTTATTTATTTATTTAGTAATCTAATGAAATTACCTCTGTTATGAGATTTCACTAAATTGTTGTAGGTGTAATAATCTTTACTGGCTTGTAGTTATTGTGGCTGTGGGCATGTGGGGGAGAAATACAACTGGTTGTGGCATGAGCAGTTCCAATCAGTCCCACATTGACACATGCTTAAATACTCAACAAATATGTTTTATAAATTAAGAGTAATTAAATTGATTTCATACATAGAAAGAACCTTTTATTGGCAAGTATATCAAGGAACCCAGAGCTCACAATCTGTGAACACAAACCAGAAGCAGTGCAAGTCATCATGTAGCAGGAAGTGCAGCAGGGGGGAAAGTGTGTGCATGCCCAGAAATGGCTAAGTCACCATGCAGAGGGCCCACCAAATGGGTGGCTTTGCTGTGACAGGGTTTTGACAAAAAAAAA
>NW_004949111.1:695735-696950 GCF_000317375.1 Microtus ochrogaster
AGAGCCTTAATTAATCTTTGCAAAAAGTCAATAAAGGGTTCTCTCTGTCCCTGCCTAATTCTGGTATATGATTCAACCCTTTTTGTTGGAACTTGTATCCTATTCCAAGCATTTAAAGCTGCTTGGTGACATAAACACAGTATTTCATCATCATAAAGAGCTTGGACCTGTGGATCAGCATATTCTCCTGCACCAAGAATTTGATCTTGGGAAACCTCAACAACTTTTGCTCTTCCTTGCTGTTCCATATGTTTGGATTCTTCTCTGAAATAGATTCCAAACATCAAGGAAGGTCCATTATCTAAAACTGCAGACACTAACTGATGGAAATCATGGGGGTTAGCTCTAGCATTAGAAGCCCAAATCCTTATCATTTCCTTTACATATGGAGAGTGCAAGCCAAAATTAACAACAGCTTGCTTAATTTCTTTCAGATCATTCATTGCTATTGGCATCCATCTAGCATCTATGACTCCCTTTGAGCCTTTAGAAGTTGATGCTTTGTCAGAATTAAGTATAGGGTATGTCACTAGAACCCTGGATAAGCCAGTTCTAATAGCTGGTGGAGGCATTGTGTCCTGTCCTTGTGCCTCCTTACTCTGTTCACCAGCTCTAATAATTTCTCTAATCTTTTCAAATCTTTTTATCATTGTCTCTCTTAAATCCTGAATCGCCTGACCTGTATATGTTTCCAGTGATTTCACTGAGGTATCAATTTTTTGTTCCCCATTCTGCACCTGTGATTCCAAAGCTTTAATTTTTTCCTTCAAAGATAACATGTCCTCCTTAAACTTTTCTTGTCTATCATGTAGATTCCCATCTTGGAGGTACATTCTGTCTGTTACCTTATCAAAACTTTGTGATAACGTCTGAATGTCAAATTCAACAGCCTGAAACCTTTCAGGTAACTTTCTAATACCCTGGATATGGAGTCAATTTTGTCTATCATAGTATCCACTTGTTCAGATAACCTCTGATTTTCAGTAATTTTAATCCTGTCAATTAGTTGTTCATTATTAGTTCGTAAAGATTCTATCATTCTTAGGAGTGCCATATTCTACCTTAATGATAGAATATGGAAAAGAAAACTGAAACCTAGTAACAAGCAAATTAAGGTATCCCCATAATCATATAAACCTTGTATGACATAATCCATTGTATTAGTAAATATAAATTTAGTAATCCATTGTATTAGTGAAAGCAAAGCAGTGAAAT
>NW_004949111.1:698817-709829 GCF_000317375.1 Microtus ochrogaster
TGTATATGATATGGATAATAATAACGAGTAGGGGAAAATGCTAGCATTCAAACCAAAGTTCAAAGAAGTGCAATAAGAAGCAAGAGAGATGACTTAGTAGTTAAGACAACTTGGTCTTCTTTCAGAGGAATGGAGTTCAATTTCCAGCACCCATATCAGGTAACTCATGGCTGGCTATAACTGAAGTTTTAGGAAATCTGACATTTCTGATCTGAGGCATCTGCCCACACTCACCATGTAGATACACATAATTAAACTTATTTGAAAGTAAATATTTATTTTAAAAGGCAATCAAAGTAGTATTTATTGAAGCAACTAACACCCAAATTAGGATTAAAGAGTTATCAAGCCATTCTATATTTTTTAAATGTTATCTTAGTAGTAAAACATCTTTTGGTTTTAACTAAATGATAAAAAGTTCAATTAACTCAATATTTGTGCATTCAATAGACAAAACTCTTTAAAAGTAGCGTTACTAATGTTATTAAAGTGAGAAAACAATAGTCAGAGAAATTACTTAGTTAATGAGCAGTGAATAAACATAAAAATAAATAATAAGGTTCAATTTTCCACTATTTGGAAGTAATCTGTCTCATAAATGTAATGGGAAATATAATTGATTTACCCAGATAAATTTTAAAGTGTTTATAGCAATAATGACTTACTGAGATTAATATATTCATTATCCTCTAGCACATGTTATCTTCAATACAAGTACAAGAACTTGAATATTATTAAAGCTTAAACAAATTCAAATGTGACAAACATGAAATTAAACATGGCACATAATGAAAAGCTAATTAAGTCTTCTTGGTCCACTTTATAGCTAGCATAGAATAGTAGTAATATTGATTAAATAAACCATTTAACTAAACCAAAGATCTAATGTTCTTTAATATTTCCATTTTCTATTTAGATTTTCTCAATAGGCACTTGAAAAAAAGTAATACAGTTTTTAACTGTATGTTGTGAGAACTTTAAAATAAATCACATTTTACATTTGGACATTCTATTTGCCCTAAAATATATACCGCTTTTCTGTTATATAAATGATATGCTACATATGGTACATATTACATGTACATAATTATACATGTATATATACTTCTCTTTAGACATAATAAAATGTGCTAAATATAAATTTTATTTTGAACATTATACATGTTTTATTTCACCTTTATTCAAATATGGGCTATAAATCAGGAACTACATGCTTGGTAGGAGAACAGTTTAAACAGGTAATGAACAAATATTAAATATGAATTGCTTATGAAATATCACTGAAAGAAATTGTTTTAATTTTTTTATGTATCAGGTAAATATGGTTATGTTTTCATATATTTATTTATTCATTTATAGACTTTCCTGAAAATTCTTATTAGTATTTAAACTATGTTTATATTTAGAAGAAATAAGTTCAGACTTCATAAGGGCAAACATTTGGGTAAATTGGTTAACCTTAAATTTTTGTTATAATTGAATGAAGCAGCCAGTTATTATATGGTTTAAGCAAGTATCAACACCTATGTTTTAAAAATCCAGCTGACTTTGCTCACTGAAGTCAAATGTTGAGTAAAGTTCTTTTGGAAGTCACATGGTAGGTACTTTTCTCACCACAACACCTTCATTAGCTAGAAATCATGCCCTGGACCAGGAACCTACAAAATTAGAAATCTCTTCGTTAGCAAAAACTTGTGACTTCAGGGATATTTTCCAAGCAGCAAGGGATTCTGCATTGAATTATACACAATACTATAAATGCTTCCAATTCTGATTCTCTTAGAAAATGCTTTTATTAATTATTTTGGGAATTCCGTACATATATATAATGAAATTTGATCATTTCTCCACTCAACCTCCACTCACATTCCTCCCACTATTTCCTTTCCCAATGTCATATTGTTTCTGTTTTTGATTGCTCTGAGATAATGCTCTTGTACCCTGTAAAGATTTGTTGATTGTATTGGTTTAATAAAACACGAATTGACTACTAACCAGGCAGGAATATAGGTGTAGTGATCACATTAAAAGAATTCTGGGAAGAGAAAAGGCTCAGTCTCACCAGCCAGACTCGGAGGAAGAAATATGAGGAATATAATTTCAATTGTCAAGATGAATACAATTGAAGTTTCTGGGATACAGTGACATTTACAAGACATACAGGGTACACAAGATTGATACCTAAGACCAATTGTTCTATATAGTTTCCATGTTTCCTTAACTATTAAGAGAACATACAGAGAAACACAAAACAACCTGAACATTTCACTGTCTGGGGGAGTACATCAGCCTCTTAAGATGTAGAAGGCACATTGTGCCCCAGAAGCCAGGGTGCCTAACATGAAAACCCTATCTGACATGCTGAT
Source organism: Microtus ochrogaster (assembly GCF_000317375.1). Lineage (NCBI taxonomy): Eukaryota > Metazoa > Chordata > Mammalia > Rodentia > Cricetidae > Microtus > Microtus ochrogaster. The sequence goes on from NW_004949111.1 coordinate 701,184, forward strand.
TAATGCAGCAAGGCTAAGCCAAATCCATGGTTTCCTGCAATCCTCCAAAAAATAAATCCTCCCTTCACCAGCAACTGCCAACTACTAATAGCTCTTTAATAATGGATAGACGCTGAAACCTATCCATCATATCTATACCAAGATTAAGACTGGATTGATCTTATGTAGGTCTTTTGCAAATAACCTAAGCCATTGTGAGTTCATGATTTTGATAACTATGCCATATACAGAAGGCAATATTTCATAGTCATCCTCCAGATCTTAGAGTCTTTCTATCTCTTATACATGGTTCCTTGAAATTTTGTGCTAGTGGGGTTAATAAAGATGTCCCATTTAAGGCTGACCACTTAAATCTATTACTGTCAGCATTTTGATCATACATCTATCTCTTTATTTACTGCCATGCAAAGAAAAAGGAAAATTATTTGTGTTTGAGGACAAGCAGGGATATGGTTAAAATTAAAAACACTTAGAGGTCAATGCAATGCAGCCATTTAGCAAACTAACAGTAAGGTTAGATTCTGGGTGTTTAGAAAGGAAAAGAGTAATAGGAAGATCATTGTTTTGATTAAGTCTTGTTTTGAAAGAAACATTTATTGTTAAGATGAGAAGAGTTAAGGAGGCATTTCCAGCTCTGTAAATGAGAATTATCCCTAGTAATCTCAAATATTTTGATACTTACTTTACAATCAGTGGTGTATTTGAGGGGATATATAAGAGATATAGTCTTGCTGGAGAAAATACACCACTGGGAAGAAGTTTTGAGAGTTCATAATCTCACTCTAACTCCCATCCTCTTTCTGCTTTATGTTTATATATGCAAATGTGAGCTCTAAACTTTCATCTCAGGCTACCTCTTTTCATTCTGTTCCCAACATTGTGGATTCCCACTAAGAATGGGGACAAGTTCCTTCTCCCCAACAGCTACACCAATATTTCGTTTTAATTTTTATTTTCAATGATGATATTTGTCACTAGAGTGAGATGGAACTTAAAAGTAGTTTTAATCTTCATTTTCTAGAGAGCTAACAATGTTGAATTCTTTTTAAAGTGTTTATTAACAGATTGCATTTCTTCATTTGAGAATTTTCTTTTTAGTTCCACAGTCTAGTTTTTTATTTGGTTATTTCCTTTATAAATGTTTAGTCGTCTGGTTATTGTATATTACAGACATTAATCTTTTGCAAAATGTTATGGTTGGTAACAATTTTCCTCAATTCTATCTGTTGCCTCTTCATTTGATTGACAGTTTGCTTTGAAATACGGAAAATACGGAAGGTTTTTTAGTTTCATAAGATCCAATTTGTCAGTTGTTGGTGTTATTTCCTGCACTACCAGTGTTCAGTTCAGAAAATCATGTGCTTATGAGTTGACGTCTACTTCTCACTTTTTCCTCTAGCACAGTTCTCAACCTTCCTAATGTCATAAAAATTTAACATAGTTCCTCATGTTGTAGTGATCCCCCAATCAAGAATTTTTTTGTTACTTCATAACCATTATTTTTTGTACTGTTATGAATTGTAATGTAAATATCTGATATGCAAGATATTTGATATGCAACCCCTAAGAAAGGGTCATTTAACCTCCAAATAAATTATGATCCACAGATTAAAAACTACTCCTCTAGTTCTGAGCATCAGATCTTATCTTGTTTTGTTAACTAGAGGCTTCTTCTAGGTCTGTGAAAAGTATAACAAACAATAAACCACACAAAAATTAACCAATGATGCTTTTAAAACATGGCAATTTCCCATTTTCCCATTTGTTTCTTCTGTTATATTTTTGTAGTAAGGGTATACTTTGCATACAAAACTAACTCATGGAGATATTATATAACTTCAGAAACAATTACTATTTAAGAAATATTAAATAGATAATAGTAACCTGTGACACAAAATTTCACTCTGAAAACTAGTATCAAAGTAATGAATCTCTCAAACTTAAATATGTATTCTTAATATTCTTATATGTGATTAAGAAGAAATTGTTGACTTTCATTGTTATAAAGCCTCATGACAAGGTAATTTGTTTGAGAAAGAACTTATTTTGGCTTATGGATCCAGAAAGATAAGAATCCATCATCGTGGTGAAACCTGGAAGAAAGCTGTAGGCTTGCATCAAGGACTAGATGTTGAGAGCTCACACATTAAGCAATAAGCACAAAGCATAGAGGATGAACTGGAAGTGACTTGATTCTTTTAAACTTCCAAAGTCCACTTTAAGTGAATCTCACCCAGCAAGGCTGCAACACTTAAACCTTAACAACTACTAACAACAATTGGAGATTAAGTGTTCAAATACCTTAAATTATGGGGGACATTCCTCATTCCAATGACTGCATTCTACTCCCCCTTGATTTCCATAGTCTTCTGACCAAATTACAACACAATTTCAAAATTCCCCATCTTTTCCCAATCACAACAATGTTTAAATGTCCTAAGTCTCTTCTGCTGTTCAAGTCAATCTGTTAGGTGTTACTCCGTGTGTAATCAAAATGCAAAATTTACATACTTCTTTTGGCATAAAAAGCACAGCTCTTAAAGAGAATGAGATATACCTTGTTCTGGAGACATTTGTAGTGATCATGGCCCAGGAACACAGATGTAGGTTACCCTAAATTCTGTGTTCTAGTGTGAAAGCAGTTTCAAGAATTTTTTATTTTGGAGAACAAATGAAGCCATAAATCAAGGTAAGATTAAAATATATAGGGAGCATACATCAGAGAGGTAGATATACAAAGATGGATGAAGTTTTTCTATAGGCACAAACTGATCATATTCTTTGTTCTCATATTGGTACAAACTAATGTTATAGTGAGTTAATACCTCCTAAGAGATTTTATTTATTATTTCAGGGTCTTTGTTCAGATATGGAGTAGAACAAGGAATGACTGTGCTAGAAGGTTAAAATTTGACCAAGATAAAGTAATTATCTTCTGTAACTATGAAATTCTGAGCTCTCCATTGTACTTAGTTGTCTACCAGTTACTTCAGACAGACTCCCTCCAGGAGTTTTGTTTTGTTAATTTTTGTTCACTGATACAACTTCTTTCAGAAATTTATGTTCGTACTTCCAACTTATGATTTAGAATGTGCATTACCATTTCAAAAAGTGTTGAGATAGTGACTATGATGGTGAAAGCAAAACTGAAACTTACTAGGGAAAACGTGTAAATCCTGTAGATCCATCTATGTCCAGTATTTAGGATTTTAATTTCATAAGGATCAGGTGGCTTCATACCTCCAGGTTTTTTGCCTATCATATCTCTCTCTGCGGCTGGTTTCATTCCCTGTATATAGCTCTTTTTGGCAGATATTCTATGATTCTGATATCTCCAGTATTGTAGGGTTTCTGATGCAACCTAGACTTCATTTTAATAGCTTCATAGAATGGACTCTAAAAGCCTTCACGCAAGGACTGCCCTGCCACATGTTACCTGGCTTCAGTGGTGCTCTGAAATTGCAGAGGAAAAATATACAGGCATTCTGAAATGGCATAGGAAAAAAAGACAACCCCTGTATTTTTTTCATTTTGCATGCCACTCAGGCCAGCACAATGTTAAGTTTTTCTGTTACCTTGTGATGGACCCTAACCTCTTTGAACTATATTATCAGCAACTTTGGTTTTCTGTTGCTGCTTAGCAGCAGAAAACACTTTAAGCCTTCTCTTTTCTTTTCACAAGTTGGAAGCCTAGCTGGATATAGTCTTGCTCTGAGGGCATCCTTTCCTTTTTTTTTTTTTCTATCCGTAATAGAATTGATCCCTTTATCTCTTTCAATATAAACCTTGATAGCAACAATAAGGTTAGTGGTGCTCTTTTTCTCATTAAACTGTACATTCTTTTTTATTATAAACCTGATTAAAAATCATTAATAATAACCAAACCATATATTAAAAATTATGCTATCTTAAAATTGCCTCCATATAAGAAATTAGTCCTAACCTTTTTTTTCTTACTTTTTGAGAATATGATTACATTTCTTCCTTCCATTTCCACCCTCCAAAGCCTGTCATATATTCTACCCTACTCCTTCAAATCCATGGCCTCTCTTTTTATTAATTAATGTTTCATAATTATCTTCTAATTTAGCCTCAGTCAGATTCTTAGCACACAAGCAGAAGGTAGCTAAATTATTTGTCAAAATATCACAAAAAGGCCTCTAGTCCATTTACTAATACTGTTGTTAACCTCTAAAACAGCAGTTCTTAACCTGTGGGTCACTACCCCTTTGGGGTGTCTAATGACCTTTTCACATTAATAACATATCAATTATCCTGAATATCAGATAATTATAGTACTATTTATAGCAGTAGCAAAATATACAGTTATGTAGTAGAAACAAAAAGATTTTCCTGGTTTTTGGTTACCACAACATGTGGAACTGTATTAAAGGATCACAGCATTAGGATGATTGAAAATGACTTTTCTAAACAACTTGAGCTGGGCCTCCACAATGTATCGTGCTCCCATTACTTCTGTCTCCCAGGGACCTACCAGAATGACCATTTATGCTGCACTTACATCATTCAACTAGTTTTCAAATCTTAAGCTCCAATGTCTTCCACATCCCTGAGAAAGAAAAACCTAAATACGGAGGGAGGAGCTAATGCAGAGGCCATGAAGGAATGCTGCTTACTGTTTGTTTTCAATGCTTTGCTCAGCCTGAATTCTTGCAGAACCCAGCAAAGCAAGCCAAAGAATGTAATCTCAGACAATGGGCTGGGATCTCCCCCATTAATAAGTAATTAAGAAAACTCCTTACAGCTAGATTTTGTGGAGATATTTTCTAAATTTGAGGCTCTGTTTTTGGCATAACTCATTTGTATGTTAAGTAGTATAAGACTAGCCAGCAAAATGACCTCATGCCAACATGACACACAAACACATCGCTATTAAGCCAAACCTTTTCTTTCTTATTCATCCCCAAAACCTAATATTAAAAACATATTTTTTGCCTGGCAGTGTTGGTGCATGCCTTTATTCTCAGCACTTGGGAGGCAGAGTTCAAGGTCAGTCTGGTCTACAATAGCTAGTTGCAAGACAGGCTCCAAAGCTAGAGAAATCCTGTCTAAAAAAAAATAATAAAAAACAAAACAAAAATCATATCTTTAAAAGTTCAGTCTTCTCTGCATCAATCCTAGGTCTTCAACTGCCACCAAGGCTGGACCTTCACCAATGTCCTCTCCTGACCTTTCATAGCTCCATGCTTCAGTTCTCCTCTCTGACCCCTTCATGCCTTCAAAACTATGAAGTTCAGCTACCAGCACAACGTACAACCTCATAATTTCTGGAACACAGCTTCTATGTACTGATCCCCAAGAAACACTTCCAAGAAGATTTCAACTCAGTGATGCTCATCTATTCTCAGTCACTGCTAATTTCTTAGTTCCAGCTCCCCAAAGGAGACATGGTAAATAAAACATTGAAACATTCAAAAGCATCCTAACTCCGAATTTCTAATGTCTGAAACTGATGTATTTAAAATTCACCAAAAACATTTAATAAATAATTCTTTGATTTACAAAGTATTTGTGTTTGGATAATTTGAAACTATTCTATATCCCAGCTCATGGTTACATCATTATACAAAATAGTGTTAAAAAGTGGTTGTTCATTTTTGACATGGAATGACAGAGCACCTTTGATATCTAATTGTGGAGCAATATAATTTAACAAATTTTAATTTTTTGTGCAGCTGGAAAACAATAAAGAGGAAGCACGAGAACAAATTAAGCTGTATATAGGTCAATCATCCTATTAGGACTCTTCAGGGAACACATACCTAATTTGCATAATTGTATTTCTATAGCTGCCAGACTAGCTGCTGTGAAGATCCATGTGTTTGGTTAAGTTCAAAACAAAGAAAAAAATTTCACTCTGACAGTTGAGTAAGAGGAATATGGTTAACTGTTTATGTACATATCAATGTGTTTAACCTAATAATAAATCAAATATTTATCAAATGTTCATACACTTGAAACACACCCAGTATCATCACATTCTAAAAATGCTCTTTAGGAAATAATATCATATACAAAATTTAAATAGCATTGAACCTTGGAAAATAATTCATGTCACTATTATTTAACCTTCTCAAAATTTTGCTCATTATTAAAGGCTGACAAAATGTCCCTTGAATTTTAAGATAAAACTACATTTTTAACTAACCTAGTGAATTTATGTATTGCTGATTTATATCAGCTCTATCCCAGATTATGCTATGGTAATTAGAAAGTAAAATTTGGGAGTTTATATCTTTGATTATTTACTAAGAGGATCCAAGGTATTATTTAGTAATAATTAGTGCTTTAATAATATTTATAAGAGTTCATGAGAAGAAAAAAAAAATTATGTCCAATGAAAGTTCACCAGAGACTTTTTTTGAGACTGTTTTTCACAATTATAAACCAGGCTGGATTTGAACTCATAGATACACACCTGTCTCTGGCTTTAAAGTTCTGTGACTAAAGGTATATGCCACCATTTCTAGTAACACCAGAGGCTTCTCTTTTTCTTAATTTTATTTTTTATTCATTTTTATTTTATGTGCATTGTTGTTGTGCCTCAATATATGTCTGTGTGGGGATATTAGATCCCATGGAGGTAGAGATACTGGCAGTTGTAAGCTGCTGCATCAGTGCTGGAAATCAAAACCAGGTTCGCTGGAAGAATAGCCAGGGCTCTTAACCACTGCTACAACCCCTTTATAAATTAATCCTTTTTTTTGTTTCTTTTTTACTCTTTGTCTTTTATTTTCCAGACACAGTCAATACATATAACATCCCTGACTGTTCTAGATCTCACTTTGTAAACCAGTCAGTACTTCAATTCACTGAGTTCTGCCTGCCTCTGCTTTCCAAGTGCTGGGAATAAATATGTCTGTCACTATGATCAGATCACCAAAGACATCTTAACTATCCATTAATATTGCTATTGTTGTCTTTATTCTGTTGTATTGATTGGGAAATATAAATAACCATTGACATCTCTTAAAAGATTCAAGTTGATTAAAAATTTCCTGACTTTTCTTGTTAGAAAGTCAATTGGTATACAGCTTGCCATAAATTTAATATGTATAATTTAAATATTTGAATGTAGTTACATTTTAATAGGAGACAATTAAATTATACTGACTTACTATAGAGTAAAATATCTAAAAAGTACTTTTATTTAGAAAGTATTACAGTGTGAACTCAGTACATGTATTGAACACAGTTACATTTATTATAATGAAATAAGCAATTGTTCATCAAACAATAGCTTTATTTCTTACTACAATTGTAATTTTGGAGCCAAATCTACACTATCTATAAAGTGGAATATATTACAATAGGAGTACTCAATTAACCATATTAAGAAAAATATAATTTACACAGGAGAAAGGCTGTACAGTGGATATTTTTTGTTTTCCTGACTCTCAGTTCACATGTGGAATCATAATCAATGAGATACTAGTATTTTGTGGTAGATATTATGGGAGAATCTTGTGTTACCAAGGTAGGGATTTCATGAATGAGATCAGTTAGGTTATCACAGAGTTTCAAGAAATCTCATACATCCCTGTACCATACATGAACATGAGGAAAAGACAAAACGAAACAGAAAAAAAACAACATTCTATGAATCATGATGTAAACATTTTACTCAACTCCATATTTATTCATGCTTTAACCTATATACTTCAAAACATTCTGAACTGTAACAAGTAACTTTCTATTGCTAGTAACTGACAATATGGTGGTTGACTATTACAAAATAAAGAAAGAAATGATATGGAAATGTGATTAACCATGATAGCCTACTCAGAACCCTAAAGTTTCTGCTTAGTGTAGCACTTTGACCACATGGAGCAAATTCTATGAACTGTGCCCTCTTTGACTCACATAAGTAGTACACAGGCTGAGTTCAATAACCTTTATGACTTCTCACCAAAGATATACAATATAGTTGCTGCTATGTTGAACAGAAACACAACAGTTTAAGACAATATAAACAAATTAATTGGAGAGATTCTTATTATTTCCCTTTACAATCATTCCATCCCAACATCTTCCTTTTTTTTTTTTAACAGAATGGAGCTTCAAAGTCACAAATTGCCTCTTTTGAATATTTATGCTTCTTTTTCTCTTAGCTACTAACTTTTTTGAGCATTTGCATACCAGAGCTGGGCTCTACATAAAATAAAGTTGCTTAAGTCAATTCTTTACTTTTCGCATAAATGCAGTTTTATAAAGGCATAATCAGACTTAGACACTTATCCTGTTCTCAGAAAGATGCATTACATCAAAAATCCCCTATGCTCTTACACAAAGGAACTTTCTTCTTGCTTCAAATTCCAAGGCTGTGAGGGAATAAAATGATGTGATCACCACTGATATGAACTCTAAACATTGCTTTATTTATTTCCTCGTTCCAAGTAGAACTGACAGGTGTGTGGTGTTTTATATTTTGCACAGGGCCTTTCAGATCATCCTATCATTAGTGTTGAAATGGGAGCGGCAGGGCTGCGCCCCCAGGACCCGGCCACCCCCACAGCTAGCTTATGCCAGAAATAATTACACGGAAACTGTATTCTTTTAATCACTGCCTGACCCATTAGTTCCAGCCTCTTATTGGCTAGCTCTTACATATTGATCTAACCCATT
>NW_004949111.1:710829-717470 GCF_000317375.1 Microtus ochrogaster
AGGCAGTTTCTTTATTAATAAGAAATCACTCCCACATCACATTAGAGCCATTCTTTGAAGTCCTAGAAATAAAGTGATGTAATTAGGCTGAAAGACATTCTTTTTCTTCTGCTTTTCTTGTTTTTTTTATTTATTAAGTAAAATTTTGTGGTCATAGTCAAAGTAAGAACATTTTTTTCCAAACTATGTATAAAAGCAATTTTCAGTGACACTATAGTAAGATACATGATGATACATGATACATGTGGTATCTGTTTTTCTGGGACCAGATTACCTAACTCAGTACAATATTTTCATAGTCCAGTTGATGGGATGAGAATTTTGAAGCAGCTTACCTGCAGGAACCTCACCTGCAAGCTGGCTAGAGAGGCTTAGGCAGGTGGAGGAGAATCCCAGGGTTTTGCCCAGTATGGAGGGCTTAGAGAGTGGGTGCTTTGGCTGGGTCGATGGTCACTCATCTCTTGGTCCTCTCTGTGTAGTAGTAGGCTGTGTTTCAGAGTTCCACTGAGGTTGTGGAGTTGGGGGGAGGAATAAGAGGGTTTGGGGATAGAGTGAGACTTGTAGCTTGCATGGTCTAATGGATGGAATGAGGGTATTAGAACAGACTGCCTACAAGAACCTTACCTGCTGGCAGGCTAGAGAAGTCAAGGATGTTGGGGGAAGGGTCTAGGATTTTGCCTCAGTATGGATGGCCTAGAGAGTGGGGTGTCCCACCGGGTGTGTAGTCACTTACCTCTTGGCCCTCTCTGTGTAGGAGCATTCTGTGTTTACTCATTACAATATTTTCAAATTTCATCCTTCTACTTGCAATTTATTTTTTACAGATTAATAAAGTCACTCTGTGCATAAGCACCACATTTTCATCATTCGTTCATCAGTTGAAGTGTATCTATACTTATAGCTATATGGTGGCTATAACACATTCAGCAATGAACACAGATACACAAGTAGGATGTAGATTCTTTTGGGTCCATCCTTAGATGTAGTATAGCTGGGTCTGGATTCTTTCAATTTATAGGTTTTTGGAGATCTACGAGAATGATTTTCAAAGAGACTGGTACTACTTTACATTCTAGCTAACTATAAAATCTACATTTTCCCCTACAGTTACACTAACATTTACTGTAATTTAAATTCAATTTTTATTGAAATAGAATTATATCATTTTCCTTCCTTTCTTTCCTACATCCACTGCCTCCTAATGACTCCCTCAAATATCTTACTTGTCTTCCCAACTCTAAATTTGATAGCTTCTTCCTTTGATTACTGCTGTGTGTGTACGGGTATACAAATATATATAAAACCTGCTCCATCCATTTTTCTCAGTGCTGTACATGTGGTCTAAAGACTAACCACTTTGCATTGGATAACCAATAAGGGTCTCATTTCTGTGAGAAGCTACTTTTTTTTTCCTTAGCCAACAGTCATTAGTAGGCTGTACATGTAGATGTGGGACACCATGAGATTGTCCCCCTTTGTGTTAGTGTGTCTGTTAACGTCATCATTATTTAGGTTTTATTTATATAATAATTTCTAGGAAGGACTGTTTTATAGCAGGCATTCTGATTTTGGGTTCTTTTAATCCTTCTATCTCTTGTTCTGTGTTCTTCCCCTGAGCCATATATTCATAAATGTTGATGTATCCTTTCGGGCTGGACTTTTTACAATCTATTGATTTCTGTACTGTGTTTAATTGTAGTTTTCTGTGATGCCTTCCCTTTTCTGTGAAGAGAGGCTTCTTTGGTGAGGAGTGGTAGCTACATTTATCTTTAGGATAAAATAAAATGTAGTAAGGAATTATGATAGTTTAACAAAGTAGTGGTAGTAGTCCATTATCTCACTAGCACAATAAAACTTTCTAGGTTTTCTGCATCAGGCATGATTTCTCTCCTGTTAAAGAGATGTTTAATGCCACTGACATGTAAGTTCCACTTATTGCACTTCTATGTTTATCTTGTCATGGCTCATAGATGCTGCAGCTGGGTAAAACTAATTGCTGCCTTTGTTCGGCAGCTTGCATAGTATTAAATTCTTGATGATGGTTACTTTTACTAGGGTGAGATGGCACCTTCAGTTAGATTTAATCAGAACTAGCCTAGTAGCTAAGGATGATGAAAACAGCTTTTATAGTTTAAAAATCATTTATATTTCTTTTCAGAATATTTTTCTTCATTTCCCTAGGCCAATTATAATTGGATTTTAAAATTCCTTTTTTGTATATATTCTTTGGGTGAATAGCTGATGAAATTTTCTTTCATTCTGTAAGCTAATTGTCCAGTAAGCTAAGTATTATTGTGCAAAGGATTTTTAGTTTATTTAGATTTCATATGTCAATTTTTGGCTTTTAATTCCTACACTACTGGAGTCCTATTCCAATGTATTTACCTCTATCTATAAGTTGAAGCATTTTTTTCTAGCACTTTCAGAGTATCAGGTCTTAGGTTGAGGTCTTTCATGCATATAGAATTGAATTTCATACAGTGGTTAATGAAGGTCAAGTGTTATTCTTCTACATATTGAAACCCAGGTGTCTCAGCACAATTTGTATAAGGGTAGAAGAGGCCATCCAATGTGTATTTTGGCATCTTTGACAAAAATCAAGTCAATTGTTACATAGACTCATATCCGGATCCCCTTTTTCTAGTCTTCCTGTCTACATTATCAGATTTGTGTGCCAAGTCTATCCTGCTTTCATTACTATGATCTGTACTAGAAGTTGATACCAGGTATGAAGGTCATTCTAGCACTACCTGTTTTAAAATTCAGTATTGCTTTGGCTACTTGGGGGCTTTTTTGTTTCCATAAAGATTTTATGATTTTTTTCTATGTCTGTGTAAAGTGGCCCTAGAATTTTAATTGGGATTGAATTGAATCTGAATATTGAATTTGGTATTGTGACCATTTTTACAGTATTGATTCTTATTATGTATGATGATGAGAGGTCTTTCCAACTTTTAGTGTTCTTCCTAATTACTTTATTCATTGTATTAAATTTTTATTGTAGTGGTTTTTTTGTTTCCTTGGTTAGGTTTTTCCCAATCATTTTATTTATTTGTTTAGTTTTGGTGGTTATTGTGAATGGGAATGATTCAATGATCTCTTTTTAAATGTTTGTCTCTACTATATAGAAGGCTACTGATTTTTTCCTTTAACTTTATAACTTAACAGTTTAGTAAAAGTGTGCGTATACTCTGACAATGATTTATTAGAATTTTTAGGTTCTCTTAATGTAGCTAAACATGGTATGTACTTATACATAAGTAGATATTGACTATAAAGCAAAAGATCTGAGGCAAAATCCACCTTCCCACAGAGGGTAGGTAACAAGGCAGGCCCAAAGATGGATACATGGTTATCCCTGGGAACAGGAAATAGAATAGATCTTCAGGGTGAACTGGGGATGGTTTGTCATGGGAACTTGAAGACTCACATTATGAAGTGCATATATGGGGATGGTACTGAAAGAGATGACTGCAAAGGGTGACTTTTAAGGGTCAGGTAGAACATGGATGTAAGGGTATCTTCCACTAATCTATAATTATGACTCCTGGTTAGACTCCTAGCAATAGGTGAGAGGGTACCTAAATTGCCATCACCTGTAATTAGATTACTGACTAACCCAATTGTCATCAGAGAGCCTTTATTTAGTAACTGATGAAAGCAAATACAGAGATCCACAGCCAATCATTAGGTTGAGCTCCAAAGTCCTATTCAAGAGAGGAAAGATGAATTGTATGACCAAGGGGGTAAAAGTCATAACATGGGAACCCATAGAGACAGCTGACCTGAGCTCAATGGAGCTCACTGAGTCCATGAGTCTAACCTAGGCCCTCTGCATGTGGATGACGGTTGTGTAGCTTGGTATACTTATGGGGTTCCTAGCAGTGGGATCTAAAAATTGAGCTGGCTTTTGGGAACCTTTTCTCATTGCTAGATTGTCTTACCTACTCTCAATGCTAGTAGAGGAGCTTTATCTTTCCTCAACTTGATGCTGATACCCATGGGAGTCCTGTTCCTTTCTGAAAGAAGGGAGGGGAAGAGTGGGTGGGAATGGGTGGTAGAGGGGAGGCTGGGGAAGGGAATGGAAGGAGAAGAAGGAGGGGAAACAGCAGACTACACATAAAATAAATAAAAAATATAATTAAGAAACAGAAAATTCATATTAAAAATTATAAATATTTATTTTAAAATGTCACTTTTACATAGAGACCCTGTTTTCTAATCTAGGCCTCCTGTCTGATTCCTTTTTCCAAATATATACTTTTATTTTAAAAATTATTTGTGTTTTCAGTTATCTGTCTGTTGTATGAGCACATGCTTACAGACTTCCCTATGTCCAGAAAAGGGTATCAGATGCCCTGGAGCTATATGTAGTTATAGGTTGTTGTCAGCTCTCTAGCATTAGCAGTGGGACCTGAGCTCAGGTCATCTTCAATAGCAGTCTGTTGACTAGAGGTTTCTGTCCTGTCTTGTCTTGCAGCCATTCAGTCCCAAAGAGACACACAGAGGTCTACATTAATAATAAATGGGTTGGCCTATTAGCTCAGGCTTCTTATTAACTAATTCTTACATCTTAAATTAGCCCACATTTCTTGTCTGTGTTAGCTATATGGCACGGTACCTTTTATGAGTGGGAAATTCTCATCTTGCTTCCTCTGTGTCTGGGTGACAACTATAGACATAGCTTTTCCTCTTACCAGAAATCTCCTGTTCTGGTTGTCCCACCTATACTTCCTGCCTGGCTACTAGCCAATCAGCATTTTTTTTAACCAATACAAGTGACAAAACTTTACAGGGTATAAGATCATTGTCCCACAGCTTCCCCCCATTTTAAAATAAAAATCTCGGAATCTTATCTCCTTTGATTAGCTTCCTTCCTGACCATTATTTATAACAACTTGTAACCAACACTCTAAACAAAGAAAAACATCCAAATTCCATATTTTGGGAATGTGGGCATAGTTTTTTGTTTTTTTTTTTTTTGGCTTCTTCCAGCTGATTGTGAGTGCTGGTAATCTTATGGAAACCTAAGAAAATTTAGGATTATGGGCAAGTCCTGACTGGAATATTCTATGAGGTTTCATCATCTCAGCAAATAGTCTTGAGGCAGTTCTGGATATAGAACTCAGCGGAAACTCAAACAGAGGTCCTTTGAAATGTTGGGTCATTTAAAGACAATACAATAGCATGCAGTATCCAGATTCTCTGTGTGTTTTCTATCTTTGTATGGCTTTACTTTAAACTCATTTTCTTTAATTTTTCTTTTTTATTTTTGTTTCTTTGCAATAGAGTTTCTATGTTATCTATGCCTGTTCTAGAACTCACTCTGTAGGCCAGGCTGTTTTTGAATTTACAGAGATCTGCTTGCCTCCACCACCTAAGTGCTGGGATTAAAGGCATGCACCACCATATCTGAATCTATATTGACTGTATATCTCTATTTTTCTGACCACATGAGTCTTTAATTTGCTAATAAATATGGTTAGGATTAAAGCTCTGGCTTTGACAGCTAGATACACCCCATTCCTTAGCTTTCTGAGAGTTTAGCTTCATGGTTGAGGTACTGGTTGGAGCCACGTTTATTGCCACACACTCTATGGAGTTTCAAGGTCCCTTCCATCACCAAGAGGCATGTTTTTGTCTATTGATAAACACCATTTAAGTGTATGGTGGTGGTGCCTCTTAAAAGAACTGCAAGGATTTTGCAGCTAAAGCTGAGTCAGGAAGCCTCTCTTAAATGAGATGCATTTGCCTCTAGCAAATAGAGCCCACCTCAGAAAATGCTGCTACCAATAATTCATGCTTAACTCTGTTCTTTTGTATCGAGAATTCCTTCCCAAGCGCTCCTAGGTTTTAGGCGGATGTAGTTGATCCAAATTGGGCACCAATTGTTTACCGGGGTTTCTGTCCCATTTGGTCCCACAGCTGTTCATTCCCAAAGAATCACAAAGAAGCCTACATTAAGTATAAATTAGTTGACCTATTAGCTCAGGCTTATTATTAACTAATTCTTACATCTTAAATTAGCCCAAACTTCTTGTCTGTGTTAGCTAAATGGCATGGAACTTTTTATCAGTGAGACATTCTCATCTTGCTTCCTCTGTGTCTAAGTGATGACTGTAGACTGAGCCTTTCCTTTTACGAGAATTCTCCTGTTCTTGTTGCTCTGCCTATAATTCCTGACTGGCTACTGGCCAATCAGGATTTTATTTAACCAACACAATGACAAATCTTTACAGGATATAAAGCAATCAAACAGGTAAGGGAAACAGTTAAAGACTTGAAGAATGAAATGGAAGTAATGAAGAAAACACAAACCGAGGGAAGGCTGGAGATGGAAATTCTGGGTAAATGAACAGGAACTACAGAGACAAGTATTACCAACAGATTACAAGAGATATAAGAAAGAATCTCAGACACTGAAGATACCATAGAGAAAAAAAAAAAAAACACTGATCAAAGAAAACAGCAAATCCAGCAAATTAACATCACAAAACATTCAGGAAATCTGGGACACAATAAAAAAAACAACCTAAGAATAATAGGGGTAGAAGGAGAAGAAGTACAGCTCAACGGTCCAGAAAATATATTTAATAAAATTATAGAAGAAAACTTTCCCAACCTAAAGAAAGATATTCCTT
>NW_004949111.1:719674-720719 GCF_000317375.1 Microtus ochrogaster
TTAGAAAAATTATCCATTATGATCAAGTAGGCTTCATCCCAGGGATGCAGAGCTGGTTCAACATATGCAAATCTATCATATAAATAAACTGGAAGAAAAAAATATGATCATTTCTTTAGATATTGAAAAAGCATTTGACAAAATTCAATATCCCTTTATGATAAAGGTCTTGGAGAGGTTAGGGATACAAGGGTCATAACTAAATATAATAAAAGCTATTTACAGCAAACCAACAGCTAATATTAAATTAAATGGAGAAAAACTCAAAGCCATCCGACTAAAATCAGGAACACGACCAGGCTGTCAACTCTCTCCATACCTCTTTAATATAGTACTTGAAGTTCTAGCAATAGCAATAAGACAACATAAGGAGATCAAGGGGATTCGAATTGGCAAGGAAGAGTTAAACTTTGATTATTTGCAGATGATATGATAGCGTACAAGAGCGACCCCAAAAACTCTACCAAAGATCTCCTACAGCTGAAAAACGCCTTTAGTCATATGGCAGGATACAAGATCAACTCCAAAAAAGCAGTTGCCCTCCTATACACAAAGGATAAGGAAGCAGAGAGGGAAATCAGAGAAGCATCACCTTTCAAAATAGCCACAAATAGCATAAAGTATCTTTGGGGAATTCTAACCAAGGAAGTGAAAGATGTATTTGACATTAACTTTAAGTCTTTGAAGAAAGAAATTGAAGAGTATACCAGAAAATGGAAGGATCTCCCCTGCTCTTGGATTGGAGGATCAACATAGTAAAAATGGCAATTCTACCAAGGGCAATTTATAGATTCAATGCAATCCCCATTAAGGTCCCATTAAAATTCTTCACAGATCTTGAGAGGACAATAATCAACTTTATATGGAAAATCAAAAAACCCAGGATAGCCAAAACAATCTTATACAATAAAGGAACTTCTGGAGGTGTTACCATCCCTGAGTTCAAACTCTATTACAGAGCTACAGTATTGAAAACAGCTTGGTATTGGCATAAAAACAGAGAAGTCGACCAATGGAATCGCATAGAAGACCCGGATTTTAACCC
>NW_004949111.1:721120-722161 GCF_000317375.1 Microtus ochrogaster
TTTCCCTGCCGGTCAGGGGAAGTGTGGGCAGCTAGATCACAACAACTCACCCTGTTTTCCGGTGGAAGAACTGCAACCCTAATATGGAGTTTATCAAGCGAGGCTGGGGCCAAATGCCATCTTGTAATGGCAGCTATTCAAATCGGCTCCCAGCAAGTTTACAATGGAAGAAAGAAAGCATCTTCAACAAATGGTACTGGCATAAATTGATGTCAACCTGTAGAAAAATGGAAATAGATCCATATCTATCACCAAGCATAAAACTCAAGTCCAAATGGATCAAATACCTCAGTATCAATCTGAACACATTGATCCTGATAGAAGAAAAAAGTGGGAAGTACTCTATAACTTATGGGCACAGAAGATCACTTCCTACATATAAACCCAGAAGCACAAACATTAAAGGCAACATTGAATAAACGAACCTCCTGAAACTGAGAAACTTCTGTAAAGCAAAGGACACTGTCACTAAGACAAAAAGGCAACCCACTGACTGGGAGAAGGTCTTCTCCAACAGTGCAACAGACAAAGGTCTGATCTCCAAAATATATAAAGGACTCAAGAAACTAGGCTTTAAAATGCTAATTAACCCAATTAAAAAATGGGACACTGAACTGAACAGCGAATTCTCAACAGAAGAAATTCAAATGGCCAAAAGACACTTAAGGTCATGCTCAACCTCCTTAGCTATCAGGGAAATGCAAATTAAAAAAAAAAACCTTGAGCTATCATCTTATACCTGTCAGTAGAGCTAAAATCAAAAACACCAATGATAGGCTTTGCAGGAGAGGTTGTGGAGTAAGGGGTTCAGTCATCCATTGCTTTTGGGAATGCAAACTTGTACAACCACTTTGGGAATCGGTGTGGTGATTTTTCAGGAAATTCGGGATCAACCTTCCCCAAGTCCCAGTAATACCACTCTTGGGAATATACCCAAGAGATGTCCTATCATTTGACAAAAGCATTTGTTCAACTATGTTCATAGCAGCATTATTTGTAATAGCCAGAACCTGGAAACAACCTAGATGTCCTTCAATGGTA
>NW_004949111.1:723251-736130 GCF_000317375.1 Microtus ochrogaster
CGGGGAGGAGGCAAAAATATTTTCAAAAATAAATAAAATAAAATAAAATTATTTGCAACAGAGTGCTTTTTTCAACAAACCCTTGTTTAGCAACACTACTATAAATAATTGCTGCAGTGTGAATCTGCTGTTATATTCACAGGTTTTGACATCTCTAGTTCACTCATCTCCATTGGAGGGGAAGAAAAACATACTGAATATTTTTAAACAAATTTACTTTTATTACAGTCTTTACTCTTACCCTTAATAGTTCAAAGGTACTTGATTTAGATTATGGATGTGTAACTTGCCCTGCCTCTCAATTGTTATCTTTAGTTTTTTTGCACTTCTTTTTATGGTTGTGTATAGCTACTCTTTTGATTTTGACTGTTTTCAAGCTAAAAAAAAAAATATCACATAAGATACCTGTATAGTGACACCTTAACAAATACATAGTTCATACAAAATGACTGCAAAATAAGTAAACAAATGTAATGGTGGTGATACTTCCAGCAAGAGGGACAAATTCCTTTGGAAATCATTAAATTTTCAAATATGGTTGATTCTTTTCATATACACAAATAAATGGTGGTTTTCAATGGATAATACTGTCTCATCAAGTGAGAAGGCAAGTATTATTTTTGTTATCTACATAAACAATAGGCCATCAAAGGAAGCTTCTTTTTGCATTGAAAAATATGGCCAATAAATCTAGAGAAAGCCAGAGATCAGCAGGTCAGCATGTGTGCTAACTTTTGTTCTTCTTTCTCTGTTAACATTTTGTTCTTCTTCCCTGAAAAGAACTTTATCCTATTCATTTTCTTAAAACATAAAAATCTATAAGTATTTGAAAACAGCATTGCTTTATAATCAAAATACAGTCATTGTTTTATGTACAAAAATAAACATATACTTTTATATTTTGGTTTTAAATATTTATCTTTAAAACTTTTCCCTTGTCCAATAGTTTTTACGTTTAAGTTAATAAATCTTTTTGATGTATTAACCCTAGTTCTAAATTCCTTTTTTTATTATACATTGGGGTTGCATTTTCCCTGAACATTCTTGAAAATATAGTTTAAAATAAATAAATCAAAAAAGGGTATGCATTGCTGTTGTAATAAATAAATTCCAAATTTGTGTGGTTTCATGTAAAACTTTATAGCTCATATAAAATTATATGTGAGTTGAGCTACCCTCCTATATCTTGCCGATTTTGTCTTTGTGTTCCTAAACTGTCTTAGAAGAGAGGACTGTACAAAGTACGTTGATTTGATATAGTACTGATACATACAATCAAATTCACTTGGCAAAATTAGTGTTTATCACTAACTGCAAAAGTGGCCCACAATTGCATTGAAGACAAAAACATTAATTAGCATTAATATTGTCTATCATAATCAACCCCCAAAATTATCACAAAATATTTATTATTCAAAGAGAGAAGTGTATCTCTGAGATGTGAGGATACACACAAAGTGGGGCAAAGCAAGGGATTGATGTACTCATTCTTCATACACTCTCCCGATCCTCTGCTTGCTTTTCTTTCATCCATTTCTTATATGGCAGATTTATTGTGATATGAAAAGAAATCACACAACTCTTTTCAATCTGTGTACTTCTATTACCTAAGCAATCAATCTGTGTACTTATATTGATCATAATATTTGTTAGACTAGCATATTTATTACTTAATAAAAACACCATGGTTATAAAAAGAAAGGATTTTTGTGCTAGAAGGTAAAGAACTTTTGAAAAAATATTTTAGCTATACTTACCTTAAAAAGAATAACTTAAGGAAAACCAGTGATATTTGTAAATATGTATATGTATATATATATATATATATATATATGAAAAATACTGATAGTTTGGCAAATTCTTTATTTTTCAAAACAATGTCAAGAGCATTTGTTTATTTTGGATATGATAGAAAATGAAATGTATCACTTATCTGTGACTATATAGGCTTATGTACATACCCATTCATTTGAAGATAAAGCAAAATCAGATAATTAAAAAACAACACTACCCAGATAGCTGAAACCCTTGTATTAGTGTTTGGTTGGCATATTTATAGACACCTATTCTAGGTGGTATGAGGCAGTTTTATGCTTTACATGTTATCTATGAAAGATACTTTTGGGAATTTAACTCAGTTTGTTTTCCTTTATTCTCACTATAATGTCTATCTATGTATGACATCTTTTATTCGCTTTTATACAATGAATAAATATTTATTAAATAACCTTTAAAAACTTGCCTACTAAAATTGTAATGGTAAATGTATCTAAGACAGTGATTTAAAAATACAAGTATAATTCCAGTTTTAACAGATAAATGTGGTGTACATTATTCATTATAATGGCACTTTATTTGTCAAGCAGGATAAAACTTATTTTGTTTTGGTTGGAAATACAGTATCATATTCTCATTCTAAAGAATATCTCATTGGTAGTTAAAAATAAAGCAATTTTGTATATGAGTTCTTCTTTTGCTTGAGTGACCTAACTTTACTTTTATTCACAACATGATTTAATCACCTTATAGTAATTTTTTCTAATAAAAATAATTAAAAAGTATACTGTTCTATATATTATCAATATATAATATGCATCTATTATTTCATCAAGTTCTACTATAAGGATCCTATGTATTCATATGTAAATATCTTTTATTTCCATAATGATGCTACAAATAACTGAATTAAAGAGTAACTGAATAATTTGAACAAAGCTTTGCTGTTCTGAATTATTATCCAGAAATATTACTGCACTACACAATGTTCCTCTTGTCACATTTATGTGGTAACTCATATATATATATATATATATATATATATATATATATATATATATTAAGAAACCAGAAACATTTATCACTATTGACATTTATCAAAAAGGTACTCCAAATTTATTTGTGTGCTTTTGTCACTTCATTCCTTTACATATTATAGTCTGTCTTTTCTGAAATAATCTTGGAAAATGCTTTAAGATCTGGGAAATTTCTGACAAGAAGCAGCAGTGGTCTTGCATTATTTCAGCTCTCAATTTTTAGTGAACGTAAAAGTCTTCTGAAGTAATGTTTAAGATTGCAGACTCCGGGGTTCTAATTTAATAAGCATGAAATAGTGCTCCCAGTCTGTATTTTAAACAATCACTTTGGGAGCTTTGAACATTTTGTTTGATTATTCTACTTTCAGAATTATAAAGCATGTCATTTAAGTATAGTTCATCTTCAGAATAAAATTTTAGTAATATAGCTATTTTTCATTTACCATCCACATTTATCTATAGTTTGATTATACATTTGCAATGTATTCTAGTGACAATAGTTATATGAACCTCTATAGAAAATCCTCTGAAAAGTCATACTATGGCTATATTTCTCTGTTATATATAACTTTGTCCACATAGGAATATCACAAAAGACTGTATAAGCAAGCAGTTTAAATCTTCAGCTGAGTAGATGTCAATGTCTTGATCTGCTGTTAACTCATTTGCATATTTCTAATGAACTGTGTTTCCAATGCTAATGATGCACAAATGGTCATTTTTCCTTGCCACCTTGTGTTCAGAGCAATACAACTTGCTACGAAAATCTCCCTGGTTTGCAAAGCATTACTAATTTATGCAATTTATGATAATTACTCTATTTACACCTGTTTTTTATGGTACAGTGATTCTTTCATTTTCTGTTTTTAGATGAAGTAAAGTAGGCTTATTATGAACACTTCTGTCTGCATAGTGTGAGATTTCATTTGACATTAGAGTTTTATAGTAATAACTGTGTTTGAATTAAACTTGAAAGAAAAGCCATTGCTTTAATTTTTGGCTTCCATTATCAAAAGTACTCATACATTAAATGAGTTAACTTTCTTAACTTTTCATAAAATTTGTACTGTTTTCTAAATCAGGATTTATTGTTAGTCATAACAAGTGCTCTTTAAAAGTGGGATCTGTATCACTTGTACTCATGGAAAGCTAAAATTTCTTCTAAATTTAAAAATGTATCTCTTTACATAAAAACTCAACTTGTTTTTTTCTCTAGCCATCCTTTTCTAAGACAACACAAGGTTTTGTCTTCTTGCTTTGTGTTAGCATCAATAACAATATATTCTTTCTATTAAGCCTGAAACCTCTCTTCCCAAATTATATGTTATTGCATTTAAGATGTTTAAACACAACTAGAAGTCTACAAATTTAAAAAAAAGTATCCATTTATTTAGTACTATCTTACACTAAGATTTGTATTGTTGTTTTAATTATCTGATTATCACTATAAAAAATAAGTATTCTTACCATATCATAACAATGAAAGTGGAATCCAACACTGCATAGCTACTTAAAACAGAATGCCACTCAAGACAATACAACAGCAAATGTATTGCTTTAACTTTTTGTGCAAAGTAAAAAGGTTCATGCCTAAAGCAAGAATGTAATATGAAGAAGGATAGGTACTAGAATTTTAAAAACATGGGCATTAACTATATAATTTTTCATAAATCTCACACTACTAAACAAATAGGGGTTGGAATGTCTGTCTTAGTAAATTTTGTTGACTATTACTTAACAGCCAAGTGTTTATTAAAATAATCTTGTTTGCAGCGTGCGACTCCGCCAGCAGAGAAGACGCCACAACAGGATTCTTCTTCGAACGTACTTTTAATGGAGCATACAAGACTGAAGCATAGATAGAGGCAAAAAGACCCCTGCGCCGGTCCACGCGCTAGGAATATATACAGCCTCTGGTCCGCCTCTGACGTGTCATTGCCCAATTTGACTTATCACTGCTCGATTGGCTCAGACCACACTGTGGCGATCACGTGAGCAAGACGTGTGAGCAAGTGATAGGTGAGAATCAAATTACTCCTGGGCCAGTGGTGAGCGTGCGCAGAAGTTGTTTACCAACTAGGGACAATAGAAAAAATGGCAATGGGATTAATACCAGACCCTGAGAACATGGTGGCGCCTTGGCGCGCTACACTTGTTTTCATGTCAATTCTTTAGAAATATCAAAGCCAGCTAGACTAAAATTGGAATCTGAAAATTTCCCATCTCTCCAGTGCATCCTATCGAAAAAATGTAACAACAAATTTTCTAGAAAACAAAATGTTCCTCCCTTACTAGTGAGTGAAGGGGAAAGATAATTGCCAACTATCTAAGTAAATTTATGCATATGGGATATGGTAACACTGAATTAAGTAAAGAGAGGCCATGGTAGAAAAGTACTGCTAGTTAAAATATTGTGTACCAAAGGCACAAATGGAAATGGAATTGAAAGAACTA
Organism: Microtus ochrogaster; assembly: GCF_000317375.1. Taxonomy (NCBI): domain Eukaryota; kingdom Metazoa; phylum Chordata; class Mammalia; order Rodentia; family Cricetidae; genus Microtus; species Microtus ochrogaster. The sequence continues at coordinate 728,519 of NW_004949111.1, forward strand.
GGACTTTACCTAGGTTCTTTCAATTATAATATCTATCTTGTTCATATCCAGATATCTTTACATGATAGTGTATCATTTCCTTCTTTTATTGAAATATATTTCCATGTCCAAGTCTACAATGATTTATTGCCACTCCATGTTGATACATTAAAACCATTTCATTTCTTTTACACTAGTAGGTAGTGATACTTGCAAGTGCATGTTTAACTGTTTTGTTTATTTATTTATGAAGAGTTGAACATTTTATTAATAGTGTTTTATTTTAGTCTCTCATATTTTACTTTTATTATTCTTTGAGCTTTTTTAAACAATGAATGTTGAACAAATTTGCTCCCTCCCCTAACTTTCCCCAGATATACTCCTGCCCACATCCAGCCAACTTTATGTTCTTTTATTGTTTAGTAATCCCATCAAGCCACATTTGGGATATCCATGTATTCCTGAATATGTGGTTTTCTATTGAAGCATGGTAGGTTTACCAGGGGCTATACTTTTAAAGAAAACCAACTGTCTATTTCCAAGAAGCTATCAATTACCAATATATCGTTGACTGGAGGTAGAACTTTGTGTTGATCTCCTTTCTTGATGTTGGTATTTGTCTTGAGTTGAACTTTCACAGATCTTGTGTATGCGCTTGTGACTTTTATGAGTTTATATTTGTATTTCAGTGCTATGTCATGAAGACACTGTTTCCTTTTTGTAACCCACTACCTCTGACTCTTATAATCTCTTTGCCTTTTCTGCAATCATTTCTGAACCTTGTGAGGAGTGAATTGAGGTAAATGTTCCATTTATGGTTGAGCACTTTTCATTTTCTTTTCTCTATACATTTACCAGTTGTGGCTATCCATGTTGATTGATATCTGCCTCAAATAGAAGCTTCCTTGATGAAAGCTAAGAGATGCAATGAGGATTAGTTTTCAAAATCTGTCCATTTAGCAGAACAACAGCATTAGCTTCTCATTTAGGGGCTATGATATTTTTCATAAGTTATAGGTTTCATTATGGGCTGTGGCACCTAAGTACAATCAGAAAGAGGTTGGTTACTCCTATGGTGTTAGTATCACTATTGTTTATGTGAGCACTTCTTGTTAGGCCAGTCATTTTAATAACTCACAGAGTTAACAACTGTACAGTGCTAATGACTAGTTTTCTTCTCCTGTAGCATAAATAGAAAATTACAGTACTATGAAAGCTAGACAATAGATTTCTCCATATTCTTTGACTCAAGCAATAGGTTTTTGGAGCATAACCAGTAACTTTGGTTGCTGTCTGTAATGTTCAAAACTTATATAAAAAGAACTAAAATGTTTGTTTAAATTATTATATATAAAATTTTATATATTCAGTAAAATGTAGAAAACAACACTTTTTAATTACAACCATACTTTTTTGACTTACAAGGTAATATCACCATAAGCTTGTGTTCCACCTGGTCCCTTAAGTCCAGCCTCCCAAAGGCCAGCAGACAAAGATTTAGGTGGGAGCCTGCTGACCCTCTCACAGGCTTGGCTAAGGGCAGGATTTTGTTTACAAGAGGACTGACCCATATTTAATGGGGGTACACTTGCCCACAGAACGATTGGCCCATCAGTGATTCTTCAGTTCCTCACATGGGTTCTCAGGCAGAAAGGGCAAGGGGAGATCCAAAACTTCAGGACTATCCCTGGGGCTGAGCTGAATGATGAGCAACCAGAACTCAAACCTCCCCCCTGGCCACTGGGGAAAACACACACACACTGAGTTGGGAGTCTACCAAAGCAGGATCTCATTTAATTGTATTAGACAGGAACTTAAATAGGCTGAGCCAGGGAGTGGGAAGCCTGAGATGGGCTGAGATGGAGAAAGGAACAAGGGCCCATAATATTCTGCCACATTAGCAGTGAGTGGGCAGAGGTGGGCCTAGGTCAGGTTGTGCTGAGTCACTTCCTGTGTGGAAGTCATAGCCAGAGACAGGTCTCCAAACTCATGCCAGACTCAGGAAGTTACACTAGGCCTCACATGAACTGAAGTTAGGCTCAGAAAGTTACACTGGGCCTCATGAAGCCCAACAATGTGGTATTTCAACATTGTTACATACATATAACTCACAGTAAATAATACCAGAATAATTAGAAAACTTTCATGTCAAATATTTACATTTAAATTCTTTATGATGGTGTGTGTGTGTGTGTGTGTGTAGTATAGCTTGATGGAATTGTTTATATCGTTCTGCCCTACATATTACCAGGTCATCAGGTCATCAGGTTTAGTGTCAAGTACCCATATCTACTGAGCTATTTTGCCAAACTCAAATATTTACTACATTTTTATGTCAAACATTACACATTTTGTGAACTAGCTATTTGCAAACATACTATTAATTTTTATCAACTATGGCTATGCAATTGTGGTATAAAACATTAGAAGTCATGCTTCTTGTACAACTACATTTCTGTACTGGTTAACCATCCTGTAGTCATTCTCTCTCCCACAAACATTTCCCATTCTGTGCCAAACACTCTTCTACTTTTTAATATTATAAAATCAACATCATATATTTTGCATATAAAGAAGATCATGTGATAATTTTCTCTTTTTTCTTGAGGTATTTCACTTAGCCAGTTCATTCAGAGTTCTGGAAATAATAACATTTTATTTTTTTCATGGCCTATATTAAATCTTTAAATAAATAAATGTATATTAAAATTCATTAATTTATTACTGGGATTATACCAGTAGTGATTGTAAATAATCCTGCATGTAGGTATATCCTTCATGTGTTGATTCCAATTTTAGGGGGGTATATGCTTAACAGTAAAATAGCTGGAGAATTGGATAGCATTACTAAGTGTTACTTAAAAGCTATTAAATTTTGAGCTTGATTGTACCTCTTTCCTATCAGTGGTATTTTCCCTTCATTCTCTTTATTTTTTTTATAAAATTTAAAGGTATGGTGCTTACTTTAAGAAGATTATAATTACAAATTACTGAAGATTGGCATTTATTATGTAGCTTCAAAAAGCTAAAATTAGTATATTGCCCCCAAATGATCATTTATTTCCTATCATATAACTAGGTTTCCCCCTCCTACAGCTGTGTTGCTCCCCAGCTCCTTCCTTCATGCTCTCTCTGCATGAAGTGGCTACCCTTCAGTTTACTTCAGTTGTCTCCTATCACAGAGTCCTGGCATATACTGTATGTTGCCTGAACAGTGATTTCCTCAGTTCAACATTTTTGACTCCTACATCATGTATTCTGATCTTTATCTTATTTCACCCTCAGGGAATTTTTACTTGATTATCCTCATATTTAGTGATATTTTATTTATATTTTAATAAATAAAGCTTGTGTAAAGATGAGAGTGCAAAACAGTTAAACTAGCCAGCCATATAAGCCAGGCAGTGGTGGCCTACACCTTTAATCCAAGCAGCCATACTAGTTAGCCATAGAAGCCAGACAGTGGTAGTGCACACCTTTAATCCCAATGCTAGAGAGGAATACAAAACAGGATCTCAGGGTCTTAGTAGTTAGTCAGTCTTCAGTCATGCTGAAGAAAGGATCTCCAAGTCTTGGTTAGAATTCTCTAGTGATTAGCTTCTCTGCTTTTCTGACTTCCCAATTTCTGTCTCTGGGTTTCTATTATGTGTGCTACATCATATGTTACTTTCTACTTTCTTAGTGCAAGTTCATAGAAGCAGTGAATGCTTTAGAGCAGTTGTTCTCACACTGTGGGCCATGACTCATTTTGAGGAGGGATATGAGATATCCTGTATATCAGATATTTACTTAACGATTTATAACACTAACAAAATTACACAGCATTTGGGAGGTTGAGAATCACTACTCTGAGTCCCATTTAGGCTTAAATTTGTATTAAATATTGTGTATATCTTGGTAAATTTTCCTTCTTTGCAAGACTATGGTCCCTAGCAACAGGGAAAGTGTTTAGTATTTGTTTTGTTCATTATGTACCCTTCTCTTCTATTTTTAAGTAGACAATATTGGCTCTATATAATGAGTGGGAAAATGAAATAGTTAAAAAAACAATAGTATTTCGTAGGGGCCCCCTTTGTCTTTGAAATCCTCTGACCATCGGTACAGAAAGACAAAGGGGCAGAAGTGATGGTAGAGATCCTTGTATGGTGTGTGAACATGATGGAGACAGCCCTTTGGGAGGTGTACTTCGATGAACCAACTCAACTTTATTCCAGAGTATAAGGCATATACAGGATTGGAAAAACTGAAGATAAAACCTAATTTGTATTAAGTGGCACACTCCTATCGCAAGGCTTGATATGTAGCGTAGAGTCTTATAACAGAGACCAGCCTGGTCTACAGAGCTAGTTCCAGGACAGGCTCCAAAGCCACAGGGAAACCCTGTCTCTAAAAAGAAAAACAAACAAACAAACAAAAACAACAACAACAACAAAAAACCTGCCAGCACAAGTCTTATAGCAGGAATATGTGCTATAAGTGTCAAGCTAAAGATCAATCAATCATCTGGCTTAGAGACAGCTTTCAGATAACGTCAGTCTTCCCATCCCAGGGACATTCTCTTGATAAGGGAGAGCAGGGAGAAAGCAAAAAGTTCCAGTGGGGAATTAAGAAGTCTTCATGTTATTAAGATTTTTGGAAAAGCTTCCATGCCATGAAAGACTGCAACCTCTAACCATCCAGCAAGGCCTTCCAACAGGTGTTAAATCACATACATTTCCATCAAATTTACATCTAGTCAAAATTTCAAACTACAGGTAGTTGAAAACAAAGGCAAGACAATACTCCCATGGGAGGTGAGCGCTACCCATTCAGACATCAAGTTAAATAGATTTTTCCTCTTTCTGTAAAACATAGTCATGTAAATTGCTTTATTCTCTGCATGGAAAAGTGCTTGTTACTGCTATATGATAATACCTTGACACTGAATAAACTAAAATTGCATGCACAATTTATTGATAACCATATTTAATGATTGCTAGCTGCTTTTCAGTTTAAAGATTTTGTGCTTCTATGTAAAAGAGCTGAAGGAAAGAGATCAAATATGACTTTCGTTTCAGAAAAGAAAAGAGAAAGAAAAGTGATAAGAACTTGTAACAACAAGTTTCATGCAGACTGCCTGCACATTAAATAAATAAATAAATAAAAACTGTTGTGAAGTTGAGATCAAAGGGCAGCCAGAAGGAACAATTTCCAGCATTGAATAGCAATTTATAATAACCTGAATTACCTTGTCTAGAAATAAAATGTTTTGTATAGTCTCCATATAGGAAATATAATAGTAAATTCAGTAATGTTATTTTGCTTCTGATGAATACATCATGCATTTTATTTGATCATAATTAAGCAGCCACATATATTATGAATTTCTTGGTTCATAAAGTAATATTTGAGGATGAAATAGAAATTGCTTGTCTTGCATACTATTTCATTTTTTCTCCTCAGTTTGTCATATATAAAATAAAAATAATATCTGTTGCTAGAATGCATGCCTCACAAGCATGAATTCCTGGGTTCAACTGCCCCAAAATGTAAATTGAGTTTGATGGTGCATGACTCTGTGGTCCCAGAATTTGGGATTTTGAAGCATAAAGATTAGAAGTTCAAGGTCATAATGCAACATAGTGAGTTCTAGACCAAACTGGGATTTTGTGACTTGCAGTTTTAAAATAATAATAATAATAAACGAACACATTTAAGAAAGCTGTAAACACAGCCAGGTGTAGCTAATACTCATTCAGAGATTACATATCTTGTCCCCTTTAATGAGGCTATGATGCTTTTTAAGAGTGATGTGGCCAGGCGATGGTGGCACACGCCTTTAATCCCAGCACTCGGGAGGCAGAGACAGGCAGATCACTGTGAGTTCGAGAGCAGCCTGGTCTACAGAGCTAGTTCCAGGACAGGCTCCAAAGCCACAGAGAAACCCTGTCTCGAAAAAACAAAACAAAAAAAAAGGGTGATGTGATAAAATGTATTCTTGAATCCATTTATATTTATTAGAATTACTTATTGAATGTATAATGAACAATTAGCTATCATGGTTATAATTAGCAATATGTTGCAAGTCATTCTTTTCTCTAACAAGTTTTGGCAAGCTATGAAACTAAAATGGCAGGACTGGTCTTGAATGCTGGCTTGTTTTCAGTGAGATATGTTCCTGTTGCTTTTTTCCCACCTTCCAAACTGTATATCATTGAATATTAAAGTAGGTGCCATTTAATTTACATTTTTATTGTTACTGTGTGTTTCAATTGTCAATTAAAAGATGAATAAATCATTTTTATTTTTAATGAAAAGTGAAATACATGCTGATTTAGAACCTGATCAAGAGTTAATTAAAGCTTAAATTATTCTCAAAAGTTTGAATTACATTTTTGTCATATGTAAATAATTCTTAGGATTTTAACACAATTTTCAAATTGTATTATCTATAATAATAAACAGTTCCAGTTTCATGTTATTGTTGCTCTATAATGTCACTGGGATTTATTTTTAAACTGAGTGCTTTCAAGTGCTTTTAAATCCTCATTGTGCCCAAATTGTATCAAAGTTATAAAAATTGTCTTAAAAACATTTGTGAAATTTCATTGAATACAATTAATTTTTGAGTATTTACTAATCCATGCATGTGCCCAACAAATTGCTTTCATAATCTCACTTTTTCTAGCAACAATATATATATTATGTTTCCCATGTTTTGGTGAAGGAAAAAAAATTCAGTAAGTTACACAAAGCAATACAACTACTAAAAGTGATAGCTACATGTAAACAAATGCTCATCCTTCCTCAGAGTACAGAATCCCTTCAATTACTATTTTATGTGGATTCACTATGTACCTTAGGCTAGACAGCTATTGAAATTACTATCAATCTTCAATAAAAAAGACTGTACTTAATATTAATTTTAAAATTTCATTGCCAAGGAAGACATTTCAGTTTAATATAATTAGCTTTATGTTGTTCTATATCAGTATGCGTTTCTTTTTTGAAAAAGTTATTGCCAAAAGAACTTTATATATTATACATGTTCATTACTGAATTTAAGTTAAAAATCAAACTGCCCTTTCAGAGTATTGTCTTGTTCTTATGTATAACTTAGACATCTGTCATGAAAACCTACCACCACATTAGTGTTGTATTAAAAATGTCAAATGGTCTTCAATCAGGTTTTCATTGTACTCACAGATAAGTCTTATCTATTTAGCTTCACCAGAAGCATATTATGGAATGTAAGCAGAAAAAGACATACTATTATATTAAAGTGAATGTCAGGGGTAGAGACCATGGTTTATTTTTTACTAGGAAATATATTGATGTTTGTTTTATCAAAAGAATCCAAATGCCTTCTTCATAATGTCAATAAACTATGTACAATGAAGATTTTGAATACCCAGTGAAATTTAATATGACTTCGTGTATACTTGAGGCAAAGAATATGATAACATGAAAAATAAATGTTTGCTTAAGTATGAACCATGACCTGCTGAATTTTTATAATGGTGATATTAGCATTTTAGTTTCTGATAGCATTTTTATACATGTCTGAGTCAAGTAAAGAAATTTCAAATATCAAAGTAGAAAAATATCAAAGTTACTGCTTCTTTTTGTTTTCAGGCTATTCTTTTCTTTTTTT
>NW_004949111.1:737340-739045 GCF_000317375.1 Microtus ochrogaster
TTTCTTGAGTTCTTTATATATTTTGGAGATCAGACCTTTGTCAGTTGCGGGGTTGGTGAAGATCTTCTCCCAGTAAGTGGCCATAGGCCTCCTATGGGTATCAACATAGCATGGCATATCAATTTGAGGTAATAATAAGCTCCTCTCCCTGCATCAAGTCTGAACAACACAACCCAATATGGAGAATAGGTTTCCAAAGACCAACTCAAGTGTTAGAGATAGGCCCTAATCCCACTGCTAGGAGCCCTACAAATAGACCAAGCTATACAACTGTCACTCACATGAAAAGGGCCTAGACCAGCCCCATGCAGGCTTCCTAACTGTTGGTCTAGAGTCCATGAGCTACCACAAGCTCAGATCAGCTATCTCTGTGGGTTCCTCCTTCATGAACTTGATCCCAAGTCTCATACATTCCCTTTTCCCTTTCTTCAGGAGGACTTGTGTAGATCTGCTTAGTGTTTGACTGTGCATCTCTTTGTCTGCTTCCATCAGTTACTGGATAATGGCTCTCTGGTGAAAATTGTTGTAGTCACCAATCTCATTGCAGGAGATGGCCAGTTCAGTCACCCTCTCCACTATTGCTCGGAAACTGAGCTGGGGTCATCCTTGTGGATTCCTGGGAGTTTCCTGAAGGAATGACCTTAACACTTTAGAATAACCTGAATTACCTTGCCCAGGGTCACTTGATATTCAAAAGAATGTGAGAGAAATGTTGCATAGCTGCTACGAGGCAGTATAACAAAAATACCAGCATGATAAAAATTCACTCAAGAATTATTTTATATATAAAATTATGATTTAGGGACTCAAGATTAAGAAGCTAACTTCCATCTTAAGGGAACTCATAATTAGGGAAAGAGAAAAATAAATTAATAAATAAGTAAACATAGTGTGAGAGATAATATAATTTATTTATGAAAAGTCTTTGTGGTCACAAAGGGGCTAAGATTTTTTAGTTTTCTTTTTTGTGCTTTTGAGACAAGGTTTCTTTCTGTAGCTTTAGAGATTATCCTGGAACTCATTCTGTAGACCAGGTTGGCTTTGAACTCACAGAGATCTACGTGCCTCTGACTCCCAAGTGCTGGGATTAAAGGCATGAGCCATCAGTGCCCAGTGAGGGTTTTATATCATATAATTTATTGTTTCTTTTAATATTCAATTCTGTGTCTGAAGTATTTTACTTGTTGAGTTTTTTTAGGTTACCAGTATATTCACTAGCTTCTGTGTCCAAGTCTTGTCTTTCTATCTTTTGTATTTGTTTAAGACATATTAACAAAAACAATGATTTTAATATGAATGAAAATTATGATATGTATATCCTATTTTAAAACCTTCTGAAAGAAAACTGTATTTATATATGTATATATAGTCTATATGCAAATATACATTTCAAAATCTTACTGATTATATTATTATTGAATTTAGTGGGGAGCCTGAAGCCAGGGTCAGCTAGTCATCATCAATAATACAATTAAATGAGTCAAATACATAATAGAAAAAAAAAAGGAGATTTATTTGACATGGACACATTGGTAAGAGGGAAAAAGTCATAATCAGCGAATACTCAAAGTTCGTCTTCAGTGGTATTGATGTGAGAATAAAATTTCAATGAAAGAATCAAAGACACACACACCTAAGCAACCCTGAAGGATGTGTAGTTCTGTCCTGCGGCGAACTTTCTGACCAGCAGGAAAGAACAGCCACC
>NW_004949111.1:739425-741099 GCF_000317375.1 Microtus ochrogaster
CCACCATTGATACTTCATTATTAAGCTGCAGTCTCATCCTGTAAGGTTGTCTAACAAGTTGTTGGAACTGTGTGAAATTTCTTTCCAGCGGAAGAAATGAGTTCTTTCTCTGCCTCTGCCTTTCCCTTCTCTCACCATGAAATTCTGGGGAGATTACCATTTTTTTAAGGTCCATTGTTTCAATAATCTGACTATCAGATTGAGAAAAAAATAGTGTCTCCTTAGAATATCTTCCTTTCTGTTAGTGCAGTTACTATTCATCACTATAAATCTACAAAACAGATTCTTTAGTAATGTAATATGTTTGCACTGGAGAGAAGGCTCAGCAATTAAGAACACTGGATGTTCTTACAAAGGACTGGGATTAGATTCTTAACACTTACCTAGTGGCTCACAACTGTCTGTAACTCTAGTTTCATGGGGATCAGTTGTCTACTGGTATCTGCAGACACCAGACATTCATTTGGTTCATAGTCATTTATACAGACAACATACACAGTTGCATTAAGAAGGACAAGGAAGAGAAGGAAAAAGAGGAGAATGTGGAAGAGGAGGGTAAGAGGAAGAGGAGACGGGTGAGAAGGAAACATATTTGCTGACTCAAATCCTATCCAGGGGTCCTGTAGAATTTTTCCAAGACTTTCAGCAAAGTTCTGAAGTTGAGTCTATCACTTAGCTTAAAACACACACACACACACAAAAATAAAATAAAAAATCAAAATTATTTTGAGGTATAATAATACTTTCATGTGACTCAGCTAAGTATAAGACATAATAGAATCGGTTCAGGAATGATGAGTTTAGAAATATGAAGGTATGACACAATGGGGAATGTAGGGGGAAAGACAGGCAATACACCAAAGGGAAGAAAAAGTACAAACTGAACAGATTATTTTATGTGTCTCCCCATTGTGTGCTTTGGGGGTTTTGAGGAGGAGAATCAGTGGAAGGAGGATGTAGAAACCTCAATGAAAATTTGCTAAACTCATTGAAACTTCTGAAAATACATCAATATTCCTACCCTCTGGACAAGCACATAACCCTGCCAAGACCCAATATACTGATTTTGCAAAGTTCTTGACTCCTCTATCATACAAGTTAGGACTGGAAGATAGCACTGAGAGGCAGTTGTGGAGAGCTATAGGGCAACATGCTGATAAGCTGAAAAATGCAATGCACAGGGACTCAGCTAGGTGTCCAGAAGTAGATAACATTAACTGAGATAAACAATGGACTTTGACAGCCTTGAACTCAAAGCCAGCTGAATATATAAACACTAGAATCACCTATTGGCCATATGGCTTTGGAATTATTATTTAGAGCCTTTTTTAGAATAGTTTTTGGTATGCCATACTTTGTTGATACCCCAACGAAAGCCTTATACCCTCTGAGAAGTGGATGGGGATTGGGATGGAAGGAGGTGCATAGGGGTGAAGGCGGATCGAATTAATAAAGGCCAATTGGTATAAGATAACGCCACTTTAATATAAAAAACACACTCACGCAACCGAAGTTCCCACGATGCCCAGAAACAGGAAACAGGAAGGAGTGGTCACCAACATCTGTGCACCCCAATTTATATACATTTGCCCGAGGCCGTCCCACCCCAAAGGGCGGGCTCTCTCTACATCTCCCCTTTTTTGTCTAAATAAGACAGAACTAAACTAACTACAA
>NW_004949111.1:748053-749196 GCF_000317375.1 Microtus ochrogaster
AAATCTATCGTTCTGGCTGAGGATTTATGAGGTTACCTTGAATCACACCAAGTCTTCCGCTGAGGTGGTCTGTGCAGGCAAGGGAGCCCTGGAGCACTAGCAGCAAGAGAGCATGCCCGCTCGCGCTCGGGGTAGGGTGCGGGTTTGACGGGCAGTGGCGGCTAATGAGCTGCCCTATACCAGACGCCGGAGTGCGCTGGGCAGGGGAGAGCGCAAGGAGTCGCTAGCAGAGTCGGCGGGTGCGGAATGCTTCCCTCCGGTGACCAATCTCGCTCGCAAAGGCTGCACTAGGTTCCCCCGTGCAGCACAGTGGCTGAAACTGGGACCTGCAGGGCGGCTGAGGCCAGCGCCCGGGTCCTGGTGTGGACATGGGGAAAATCTGCCACAACGTTGGAGCGCCAAGTGAAGGTGAATCAAATTAATACAGGCCAATTGGTATAAGATAACGCCACTTTAATATAAAAAACACACTCACGCAACCGAAGTTCCCGCGATGCCCAGAATCAGGAAACAGGAAGAAGGGGTCACCAGCGTCTGTGCACCCCAATTTATATACATTTGCCCGAGGCTGTCCCACCCCCAATGGGCAGGCTCTCTCTACATAGGGGAGAAGGGAAGGTGTTGGAGGGGGAAAGGGTCTTGTATGTAAAATAAAAAAGTTAAATAAAAATAAATTAAAAATGCTATCTTGCTAGTACAAATAACTCCCCTGACCCAAACTGTAGCATTGTGATTGCTTCCCACATTCCCAACGAACTTGGAAGATTCATGACAACTAGAACAGTAGCTACCCCAGATGACGCATTCAGGATTTTCAAAGAAATGGAAAGACCTATACAATAATCAGGCTGTAAAACTAAGTGTAACAACCCAGGGAACATGCAAAGAAGGGATTTTATAAAAATAAAGACATCTTAGACAAATATGATATTTAACAAGTACAGGGTCAACAAAAGCAACAAAAAAGACAAAAATTTACAGATTATCCTTATCTTCTATTTCCCCACCTATGTCTATAACAGACAGTCTAAAGCTTTCAAGGATTCAGAGAGAATCATGTCCTCCAATATTTTGTACTTTTTCTTCAGATTTCCTTCCCCTTCCCTTCCCTTCCCTTCCCTTCCCTTCCCTTCCCTTCCCTTC
>NW_004949111.1:749679-759967 GCF_000317375.1 Microtus ochrogaster
GCCGCTCTTATTTCAACACTCTTTCTCTTTTTTTCTTTCTTCCTTGTTCATGTGCTTTTCCTTATTTTCTTTCAGCTATGGTTTTAGGCACATATTTATTCTATAATATTTTGAAAACAATAGTTTATTATTTTTATTCCCCTTTTTGGATTTCATTAACTTTTATACAATTTCCACTATCAGACTATCAATCTATATCTTTTTAATTTCTTTTATTCTCTTCTTTCCTTTTTGGGGGTATATGTTTCCACTTTGCTTCTATATACTATAAGTAATAATTTAAATGCATGCTATTATTTAAAAGAAAAACAATCAGTTGAATATTGTTCACATATTTGTGAACCCACCACTTAAAAGTTATAAGGAGAAGAATCAGGAATTGAAACTCATCCCCAAAAACATAATGGGTTTCATATTATCCAGGGCTATAGGAAACTATGTCTCAACATAAATGCCCCTTTATATTTTATGCTTTATCTTCCTTATGATACCTGTCTAACTTTGCTCTTAATTTTTTAATTATTAAAAAATCTATTTATGTTGATTCCCATTCTTGGCTACATCTGTTGTCAGCCACACAACTATGACCATCAAGTTCTGATTGAGGACTTTGGACTATGCATTGTTTGTGAGCTACGCTTAACTGGTAATACCTTTATTTCTTCTCCTATTCTTTCCTCCACTGTATTTTATCTCTCAGTCCAGAGTGAAAGCTCCAGACCTGTGATTTGGGAGTTGTGCTGCTTGGAATGAAAATGGCCCCCACAGACCCATAGGGAGTGACACTATTATGAATTATGGCTTTGATGCAGGAAGGGTGTAATTGTAGGGGTAGGTGTTGAGGTCTCAGATGCTCAAACAAGTCAGTGTCTTACTCTTTTCCTGATGCCTACCTACTCTGATGTAGAGCTTTCAGCGACCTCTTCAGTGCCATGTCTGCCTGAGTGGCTTCACCCTTCCCTCTATATTGATAACAAGCCAAACCTCTGAACTACAAGCGAGCCCAATTATGTGTTTCATTATAAGAGTTTCTGTGGTCCTGACATCTTTTCACAGCAGTAGAAATCCTAACTAAGGCAGGGAATATCTTTTGCTTTATCCAATAAAACAACAAATCTGCTGGTAATACCTGGCCTACCACTAGTTATGCAGCTACTGCACTAGCCCAATTAAAATCTGCTGCAAACAAAACTCAAGTAAGTCTATAAACTCATGGTGATTAAATTAACTCATTATAAATTATGAATAAATCAAAGAAGAATTCAAGAGAGAAATAAAAATATTCCTGTGCCTAAATGAAAATATAACACAACAAAATCTCTGTAATACTTCAATAGATCTAAGAGGTAAATTTGTAACTTTAAGTGCCTAAATTAAAAAATCAGAATAAGTACAAATAAATAACTTAATGATACAATGCCAAAATTTGGAAAAAACAAGAAGAAAAATAAATTAATCCAGTAGAAGGCAAGAAATCATAAAATTCAAAGTTGGAATTAATGAAACAGAAAGAAAGAAAATAATACATAGGCTCAATAAATCTAAGAGCTCGTACTTTGAAAAGATAAATAATATTGACAGAGCTGGTACTTCTTTTTCTTCAAATTGTACATTTTGTGTGTGTGTGTGTGTGTGTATGTGTGTGTGTGTATGTGTGTGTGTGTTTGTTCTGCTTAATTTTTTCATTGTAGATCTATATATGAGTTATAACTAATAACCATTGTGCTAAAGTCAATATAGATCTGTCTTAAAATCTCTGCCAAAAAATTAGTTCTTTACATTTACATTAGCCCTGGTCAGATTTTTAGGAAAAGCTGAGTAGAGAAGGAAGCCACGGTCTTTGCCAAAATTGAGTAAGAATGATCTCTAGCACAGTTTATCAAACCCTTTTAAACCTATTGAGCTGGTACTCCTTTTTCCACATTTCTTTCAGCAATGTCATGCTTCACACATCTATTATGATGTCCTGTTAAGCCCCTATCATAGCCTTAAATGACCTTCCTAGTCCAAAGTCAAAAATATTCCTCATTCAAAAAAAGTAGTCAAGCCCAATCTCTTGCAGCAACTTACATTTTAATCACTTTTCCATTGCTATGTTAAGACACTGTGATCATTGTAACACATAGAAAAAAAAGAGATTATTTGAAGCTTACAGTTTCAGAAGATTAGAGTTCATGATTATTATCAGATGCAAAACAAAGAGCTTACATCTTCAGACATAAGCACAAGGCAGAGACCTAATTCAGAATGGTATAAGTCTTTTGAAACCTCAACACTCACACCAGTGACATACATTCTCCATAAGGCCATATCTTCTAATTTCCAATTCTACCTACTGGGGACTATGTATTCAAATATTTGAGCCTTTGGGGATCATTCTCTTTTAAACTATTCAAACTCATTATAGAAAGCCAGTAATACTCTAATATTAAATTAGAGAAAGAAATATGAACAACTCAAGGAGAAATTTTCCTGATATTCTTAGATACAAAGTCTCTCAAAATAAATGAGTAAATACATAAAACAGCCACTTAGAAAATAAAATACAAAAATGTCAAGAAAATAACCTGCCATGATCAAAGTTGGTCTTATCTTGAAAATTCAGAGATTCAGTAAACATATTAGATTGACTAAATGGAATTTAAGACAAAAATTACATGATCATTCTAATAAATTCAGAAAAAGCCTTTAATAAAATCAAGCATACTTTCATGATTTAAGTGCTAGGGAGCAGGGCTGGAAAAAAACATCCCTCAATATAAAAAAGCTATATATGACAAACCCAGAACTCTCATTATCCTAAATTCTGATAAGCTAAAAGAAATAGTATTAAAGTAAGAAATGAGACAGTGAAGCCTACTATCCTCATTATTTTTAAATATTGTGCTAAAAATATTTGCTAGAAAAATAAGGCAAGAGAAGAAAATGAAAATGATACAAGTAGGGAAAATAGAAGTGAAATTGTCTCTATTTGCTGATGATATAATATTGTACATATGATTCCGAAAATTCCACTAGAAAACTTCCATAAACAACTATTTTAGCATAGCAGCAGAATAAAAAATCAGCTTACAAAAAAATGAAAACTGTAACCTTTCTCTTCACCAACAACAAACACACTGAAAAAGATATCTTGGACATCCCTTGCCATGCCCAAATTACTAATTACCAAATGAATTCATGGATCTCAGTTTCCAATGCAAATTACAAGAGAGTCTTTATTTTACAAACCTGAGTTTGGGTTACCCCTTTCAGTACCCCAGAATGGTAGGTGAAGAAAATGTCTGGTGGCAAGCCCAGGGAAGGGAGAGCTTTGAGAGGGCAAAATCCATGATCAAGGGAATTCATGTACTGTTGTTTTGCGATTGGGTAAGGAGAGCATAGGAGTAAGTCAGTTTCTGAAACCATTGGTTAGTTTTTGGGCATGGAACACTAACAAAGAGCCATTAATAACTGACAAGATTCTTCAAGGGCAGGATGCCTCCTAGAAATATCTGAACCTCCTTAAATTTTATGGCCCTGCTCTCTACCTCCTTAATTGGCTATTTTCCTGGTATCCATTAAAATTCCACTATTGCAGCACATTTTTGGAGCTGAGATTACCCAGGTACTTTAATGAGTTTAAGATAACCCACTTCTTAAAAATTAAGTTTGCAAGGTCAGATCCTCACAACCTCCATTTATAGTAGTATCAAAATAACATTTCTTACCCTAAACCTTATCATGGAGATA
This sequence comes from Microtus ochrogaster, assembly GCF_000317375.1. Classification (NCBI taxonomy): domain Eukaryota; kingdom Metazoa; phylum Chordata; class Mammalia; order Rodentia; family Cricetidae; genus Microtus; species Microtus ochrogaster. The sequence goes on from NW_004949111.1 coordinate 753,412, forward strand.
AAAGACTCCCACAAGGAAATTTCCAAATCTCTGAACAAAGAGATTGAGAAAAAAAAAGCAAATGCAAAGATAGCCCATATTCATGAATCAAGAGAATTAATATTGTGATAATCACTATCCTACAAAAAGCAATTATAGAGCAATGCAACCCCAAATTAATAGACATGCAACATTTTTCACAGAAATAGAAAAATAGGAAAAGTTACTAAAATTCATATAGAACCAGAAAAAAACACAAAATAACAAAATCAATCCTAAATAAAAAGAATCCTAGTGAAGAGAATGACATTGAAAACTTCAAGACAAATTATAGAGTTATTTGTTAGCATTCAGTCATTATGCTGGCCTGATCTTGGGAACCTAGCCAATGAAATCTACCACACTCATTCCTTATGCATGCGCTTGCTAAAATTTCAGGCATCAGGCCAGTCTCTCCCCAGGGTCTTCAGCTGTAGCCACTTAGAGCATCCTCTCTGGGCATGTATTGCCAGTATTTAGGCAGATGCCTGGCCAGTGCAGGGTGCTATGGCCACTATGGCCATTACATCACTATGTAGACTCCGCACATGCATTACATGACTGCATGGTCTCTGTGTGCACTGCTAAATCCTGTTTAAAAGTGAGCTTGCCCACACCTTCTCCCTTTTCCCCAATAATTCTCTGAAGAGACAGGCAGGCCTTTGTGCCTCCCAATTACTCTTCCCTTCTCTCTTTCCTCTATAAACCTCCAACATGAAAGCTTGTTTTATGGTGTGATTTGTCCTTGCAACTACTAACTACAACACAAATACTAAAAAAAAAAAAATCAATATGATATACACACAGAAAAAGACATTTCAACCAATTGCATTAAAATGAAAGACTCAAATAAGAGTACATATAAGTACAGTCATCTGATATTTGAGGAAGAGTAAAAAATATATGCTAGAGTAAAAGCAACTTTTTCAACAAACAGTGCTGGGAAAGCTGAAAGTTCTCATGCAGAAGAATTAACTATAGACCAAGTCTATCACCTTGGAAAAATAAAGCTTTTACTGGATAGAGGCCTTCAATTTGAAACCCAAAACACTAAAGCTGCTAAAAAAAAAAAAAAGTTGTACTATACTATATTATAGGAAAGGACTTGCTGAAAACTACCCTATTTGTCCAGTATTTAAAGCAAACAATTGACAAAGAAGGACCTCACAAAAGTAAAAAGCTACTCTACATCTAAGGAAATGATTGAGTTAAGAAGCCCTTAGTGTAGGACGTCCTTTTGTTCATGTGCTGATTTCATTGGTTAATCAATAAATAAACTGCTTGCCCTGATAGAGCAGAACTTAGGCAGAGAAGACCGAACTTAATTTTGGGAGAAAGAAAGCAGAGTGAGAGAACTGCCATGGAGACGCCAGGTCAGACATGCTAAATCTTTCCCGGTAAGCCAAGGCCTCATGGTGAGCATAGATTTATAGAAATGGGTTAAATCAAGATGTGGAGAGTTAGCAAACAGGAGGCTACAGATAATGGCCAAGCAGTCTTTTAATTAGTATAATTTCTGCATAATTATTTTGGGTGTAAACTAGCTGGGTGGCCAGAACAAAGGGCCACCCTCCTCGTGCAACAATTTAGTGCCAACATGATCAACTAAACTCACTTAAAAACCATGAGAGCATATTTCTAGACACACACACACACACACACACACACACACAAAACATAGTTTAACACAGCTTTTTGCTGTTTCCTGGGGTTGTGCCTCAGAAAGTTTTTCCTGACTCAGCAGCCATACCAAAAAAAAAAAAAGCTGTGTGGTTTTAAAATGCGACTTCCTGGGATGTGCTGCCAGTATAAACAACAGCTATTAAGCCTTTCAATGGCATTTATTTGTGTTCCTAGGTGTTTCTGTGCCCACTCGGGCTTGAAAGCATGCCCGAGGCTTGGCTCCTCCTGTCTGGGCAGATGATGGAATCAGTCTACTAGGCTTGGGCAGGCAGGAGAGCATGGCAGATTCACACTGCTACACACAAAGAAATTTCCAGGCTGGGCAGTGCTCTATGTGGCATATTTGACTGTAACTCAGATAAAAAGAATTTATGTGATGCACCCTCATTCTCAGAGTTAAAGTGTTGAGTGTGGCTCCTATGTGGTGGCCCCAGAGCTAGCAGAAATTGTATGTCCACCATTTTGAAATTGGAGAGAGGTGGAGCCAACATCCAGAGCAGCTGCAAAAAAGCTGCTTAGCATTTTATAAGCTCTTCTAGAGAGTAAGAATTACAGATTCACAATAGGACAGATTCAGACATAAACATCCTCTAAATAGGTCTGATAAATGTATGTAGGCTTGGGAGAAAAAAAGATAAAGAGATTAGATTTTAATCAGAGTAAAGAAAAATAAGCCACATAATGGAAAATTCACAGAAAGTCTGGATTTTGTATAATATTGTGTTATTTTTGAATTTTTTGACTGTGAAGCAGTTAAGTACAGAAAGATATTTCATTATATGGGATGCTAAGCTAACCCAGCATGTATATTATAAAGTTATCTTGACTTTAGAATTTGGGTCTAAGGATATAATGCTTTGGAAAAGAGGTTCTTCTTTTGTTTTCACAGAGAATGTGGATTGCTTTTAGACCAAAATGGCATGATAGACCATGCCCTCCTGAAAGTTGCTGTAAACACCCTCAGAAAATTACTTCACTCAACTGCTGACTTAGATGAGCCTGGAACACAGGATACACCATGAAACACCTGACGAACAGCACCCCCATACAGCAGGAAGCAATTTGGAGAGAAATAACTATGTTCATATTCCCAATTATTGTTCATAAATCTTTGTTTACATTTAAAAGGGGATATGATATAAATATAAATAATTTACATTGGTATGGATGTTGCTTTATTGACATAAATTTAAGTTCAATCTTTTTATATGTATATGTATTTCTGATCCTGATTAAGGTATTGCAATTGTGTAGTTCATTTAAAAATGTAATGTATAGGCCGGGCGGTGGTGGCACACTCCTTTAATCCCAGCACTCGGGAGGCAGAGCCAGGCAGCCAGGCAGACTCTGTGAGTTTGAGGCCAGTCTGGTCTACAAGAGTTAGTTCCAGAACAGGAACCAAAAGCTACAGAGAAACCCTGTCTCTAAAATAAAAAAAAAATGTAATATATAATTTAAAAATATAAGTTAATAGATAATCATCTATAATAGTCAAGTGTGTAGTCATGTTAGATTTTCTAGATGTGCATTTCAGATAAATAGGCAGGCATTCTTCATATCTTTCAAAGACTACAGAATATGGCATTTAAAATGTTTTTATAACTTAGGAGTTTTCATGACAATGAGACACATCTGCCCCTGGCAGCACCAGCTATTTCAAGAGGAAGATGGGCATCGAAGAGGCTTCTTATGAAGTTTTCTAGGCATTTGGGCAAAAAACTGCTCTTGCCTGGACTGTTTCACTGGACATACAGTAACCACAGAGATGACTGTTGAACTTGCCTAAAATGAGATGGTTCTTCAAGGTTCGTGCTTCATAAAAAAGTCTGTGAGACATTCTGTAGGATACAGAAGAAATTGACTGAACTGTTGATTGAACTGCTTCATGGAAAAGTCTGCTAGATACTGTGGGCCTGTAGACTGAAGATGGATGCCCCAATGGTAGAAAACTTTACATGTCTTTATAGGCAGCAAGAATGTCTCTGTCATTTCTAGAGTTTTAGAAGTTGCTTACTTCTCGTTTACATAGGTAATATCCTTCTCGAGGCTTTGATGGTGTTGAAGAATAGGTAGATAGTTATAGTTATAGGTTTTCTTTGTTATGATAAAAGATAAAATAGATATAAATATTGTAACTGTAATTCTTACTTGATAACTGTTTTGTTATATGCAGTTTTACTGTGTTAAAGTTAAAGCCTTCATTTCCTTTTTAAACAGTCAAGGGGAAAGGTGTAGGAAGTCCTTCTGTTTCTATGTTGGTTTCATTGGTTAATCAATAAAGAACATGATTGGCCTGATAAAGCAGAACTTAGGTAGGCAGAAAAGACAGAACTGAATTCTGAGAGAAAGAAAGCAGAGTGAGAAAGCCTTCATGGAGATGCCTTGTCAGACATGTTAAATCTTTCCTGGTAAGGCACAACCTCTTAATAAACACAGATTGATAGAAATGGGTTAAATCAAGATGTAGGACTTAGCCAACAGGAGGCTAGAGTTAACAGTCAAGCAGTATTTTAATTAATACAGTTTCTATGTGACTATTTTGTGTGTAATCTAGCCAGGCAGCTGGAGCAAAAGGCTACTCTCCTCATGTAACAAAGCCCACATAATAGGTGAGAATATTTCATAGCTGTATACCTGACAAAATTTAATATCCAGATTGTACAAATAACCCCACAAATAACAACTGACTACAGTTGTTGGTAAGTTATATAAAAAGGGAGAAGTATATTCACTGTTAGTGTAAGTGCAAACTGGTATAAACACTCTGAAGAATCCTAAAAATAATGAAAAATAAATCTGCTATATGGTAAAGCTATACCATTTATTGCCATATGTCCAAAAGACTTGGTATACTGTTCCACAAATACTTGTTTAAGAATGTAAGAATGTTCATTGCCTTATACTCAAAATAGCTAAAAAATGGAAACAAACTAAATCAATGGATCATGAAAATGTTTTATATATATATGACATTATTTTGTTTCAAAAGGAAACTGATAATGAAGTCATGAAATTTTAGTAAGTTTTTTGACTAGAAAAGATTATATATTGAGTGATGTAACAGAGTAAGGACAATAGATACTACATGTTCTTATGCTTCTGTGGTTCCAGATCTTCAGCTGTAAGTATATAACACTGAGTAACCTCAGAAACCAGGAAGTAAAAGGAACCATGGTGGAATTTTCATGAGGGAGTATCTGGATGGTGGTAATATAAAGAAAATATGGCAAAATGGGGAGGGGTCTTCACTTGGGTAGTGGGGAGGGAGTTCAATATGGAAGAAGAAATTGGAAGTAGTGATTACACCAAGGTTTTCTGTTTTTTTGTTTGTTTGTTTTTGGATAGAACATTAAGTGTCACAATATTTTATTATTTTATATTTATCTAAAATTAAATAATAAAATAATACATATATATCTTAAATAAAGTTAGGTCCTTAGTGCTCTTTATGAAAATCATACAGTAAGTAAAACTAAATACTACGCATGAGATATTTCCTTTTTAGTAATGGTCACTCAAAGTGGTTGGTCAGATTAGTTCAAGTGATTTTGAAAACAATATAGACTATAGTTGTTGCCCTTGGTTGCCACAGAGAAGTGGAAGGTAAAATATTATGAAACTTAAGATATAGGGCTCAGAAAATGGGATCTAAGGCTTACCTGATAGTGTCCTTTGTGAGATATAGCTTCCAAAGAACCAGAAAATCCTGTGCAAATTCTCCAGTGAGGGAAGCAATTAATAGTTCTAACTAGTTCTGATACATATGAGATGCAACAATGAATAGCATGGTGAAATACCCATAATGTACAATAACTGGCCCTCATAGCCTCATATGTTGGTGGCAACTAAATATTACCAATACTTTGTATGTTTAATAGAAACCCATACAAATTCCTTCAGGTTAATACCATTACCACCAGGGCCAGCATTCAGGAAGCAGAGGCAGGTGAATCTCTGTGAGTTCAAGGCCAGGTTGGTCTACAGAACAAGTTCCAGGACAGACTACAGAGAAAACTTGTCTTGAAAATCAATAGACAACAACAACAAAACACCACCATCAGCAACAGCAAAAAAAAAGCTAGAAAACTAGAAAACATATTCAAAAACTTAGATGTATAAATCACAACATAGAAGGATAAAGAATAAGAAAATAAAGGCAACATAAAATCTCCTAAAGATTGTAATTACTTGTATACTGAATTCAAAGATAATGAATTAGGTAAAATGTGAAATGACAGTTTCAGAAATTTACTAGTAAAGGTTGTCAAATGACACCAAAGAAACTGACAACACTTAAATTAATTCACTTTAAGACATGGCAAGAAAAGTTCATGACATAAAGGCAAAAGTCACAAAACAGAGGAGAAAAAAAATAATAATTTGGATGGAAAAGCAACATGAAAAAAATTCAGCAAGGGATCCTGGTACAGTAGTGAAGGCCTTCAATTCCAGAATTTGGGATGGTAACATGAGGGCCTGCTTTTGGGGATTTCTCTCTGCCCAGTTCCCACAGCCATTTAGGTCCCAAAGAAAATCACACAGAGCATCTACATTAGGTTATAAACTGATTTGCCCATTAGCTCAGGCTTCTTATTAGCTCTTGTAGCTTATATTAACACTCTTATCTATGTTAGCCACATGGCTCAGTACATTTCTCAGTGGGGAAGATCACATCTTTCTTCTTCTGTGGTCAGCGCAGGACTGGGGTGGAATGGGCTTCCTCCTTCCTAGAATTTTCCTGCTCTCATTGCCCCACTTCTACTTCCTGTCTGGTTGTCCAACCTACTGGGCCAATAAAGGTTTATTTAAAACATGATTGACAGAATATAGACAATTCTCCCATACAACTTCCCCC
>NW_004949111.1:760823-761741 GCF_000317375.1 Microtus ochrogaster
GGGAGAACAAGCAAGGAACTCAGGACCGCGAGGGGTACACCGACACTGATAATCTTATGGGGACCTAAAGAATATTTAGAGTTATGATCAAGTCTTGACTGGAGTATCCTGTGAGGCTTGATCATCTCAGGCAACATCTTGAATCTGTTCTGGATGTAAAACTCAGACATCCGGGCCATCTGTGCCTCCTCAAGATTTCTCAGGTGGTCTTCCTTGATCAAACCTGATTTTTCTTAACTCAGAATGAATCCACAGCCTCTAATTTCCTGTGAAAACAAAAGCAAAATCTCTTCTCCAAAGTAACATGACAGTGCTTGCTTGCCTTTAGCAAGCAGAGCAGACTCAAGAAATTGCTGCTACCAATGAAACACGCTTTACTCTATTCTTTCCCAAGCTTTTTCAAGCTTTCTGTGGATGCAGTTATCCACTTGGGCACCATTCTGTAACATGAGGGCCTTCTTGTTGTGGTTTCTGTCCCGCCCAGTTCCCACAGAGCAGTCTATATTAGGTTATAAACTGATTGGCCCATTAGCTCAGGCTTCTTATTAGCTTATATTAACATTCTTATCTATGTTAGCCACATGGCTCGGTACCTTTCTCAGTGGGGCAGGTCACATCGTGCTTCTTCTGTGGTCTGGGCATGACCTCCTTCCTAGAATTCTCCTGTTCTCATGGCCCTGCCTGTCTTTTCTGTCTGGTTGTCCACCCTATATTTCCTGCCTGGCTACTGGGCCAATCAGCATTTATTTAAAACATGATTGACATAATACAGACAATTCTCCAGCATTGGGACACAAAGGTATGCAGAACACTGTAAATTTAAGGCCAACCTGGTCTACATAGCAAGTTCTAGGCTGCATACATAATGGGATATTTTCTTTAAAAAGAAAGAAAGAAGGAAGGAAGGAAGGAAGGAAG
>NW_004949111.1:763421-772126 GCF_000317375.1 Microtus ochrogaster
GATTTTATGGGGAAGACATAACGAGGCTATTGTGTGCTCTAAGCATATTTTTATAAAGTCTGGTTTATGTTGGTTAAGTAGCCTAATGTATTTACATTGAGAATCTGAAATATCCTGTTATTGTTAGAGCGAATTATTTATGTGCTGTTCCTTAACTCCCCCATATTCTTACTTTTCTTGCGAAAATGTTTTGTAAATGTTCAGGATTTAGATGTTATCTCATGTAATTAAAGAAATAAATCCAATGATAAGTTTAGGTAGAAGGGGAAAATGTTTACAAAGACTTTAAAATCATGACAAGTTTCTTCAGATAACCTAACACTCGTATTTTCTCTCTGTTAGAATCACTTAATCTATCATGCTATTTTTTTAAATTTGTAATTGATCAAGAGAAAGGAAGCTTACTTTGTCTTTGCTTTTAAGTCTAGGTTTCCCAGCAATATTGTGAGTAATTGTTTTCAGCAATAAAGTGTTTTCCATGAATGAAAAAAAAAGAATAATCAACCAAATATATGGAATTTAAAGACAGCATGTGTCAAATAAAAATAGAAGAAGAGAACCTCACCAAAAAATTCCACAAGCCATAAGAGAAAATATATATTATCTTGGGAAAAAAGATAAAGGAAATCTACATTTAAGCATCAATAAAGAATAAAATTGACTATGAATACAATGTCCAATAACCTTGAAATATATTCATGAGACCAGACCTAAGAATCTCCAGTATAGAAATAAGATCTGAAATACAATCCAAGGGAAACATATTTTATTTGATGAAATTATAACAAAAAGCTACCAACTTCACTAAAAGATATGAACATCCAAACGTAAGAGGCATTTAGAATGCCAAAACAATAAAGCCTTATAAAGCTGGCTAAGTAAGCAATTGGGATCAAGCCAGAAAGTAGAATTCCTTCATTGTTTTTGCTTTAGTTCTTGCATCCAGGCTCCTATTCTGACTTTCTGCCCTGACTTACTTCAGTAATAGAATGTCATATTAGACAAACTGTAATTGGAAATAATCCTTTTCTCCTAAGATTGCTTTTCATTATCATATTTTATCACTATGCTAGAAAAGCTAAGACAAACTCACTGCAATTATTTATTATAATGCTTAAAGTTATTCCTACTCATAGCAAAAACCAAAAAAAAAAACCAAGTAAAATAGATTCAAATAAAAGAAAATAGTTAATGATTCCTATTTGCAAGTGACAAAATATTATACAGAAGAAAACCTAAGGACTGCACCAGAAAATCCTTCAGCCTGATAAACACTATCCCTAAATATTGGAGGATATAAAATCAACAAAGAGTATTCAGCATTTCAGTGAATTGTTGAGCAATAAATTAAGAAAAAAAATCTCATTCACAATAGTTTCAGTTTAAGTAATCAATTGTTTAATGTAATGCCTAGAAATATATTGAATCAATACAATAAAAGACCCTAAAATGAAAATGTGAAAATACTGAAAGAGATGAATATTCCAGATAGGAAGTCCTTCCATTTTCATGAATTGGTCAAATCAACATAAAAATTGCTATTTTGCTGAAAATAATCAACTGTTCATTTGATCCACATCAAAATTGCAATAACTTCTTGACAGAACAAGGGAAAACAATGTTAAAACTCATATGGCACAAAAGACCATAAAGAGTCAATAGCCAAAGTAATCGTCAGAATGAGCAATGATGGGTACATTGCAATAGATGCCTCAAAATCTAATAATTTCATATACTTATAGCTACCTGAATGTTGACAACCATGTCACAAACATACTTGGAAGGAAGACAACCTCTTCTAAAATAATATTTGGAAACATGAATATTTAAAATTAAATTTAATTTTGTAACACCTATCACATGCTAATGAAAACTGCACAAAATATTTGGTGTTTAAATATACTTTATTAAGCACTAAACAGTGACAGAAAAAAACTGAATATTTTAAAGAGTTCATAGTATAAGTGTAGAGACACCATTAATTAAAGTGTATATGTAGTAGAAGTATTTTATTTCACTGTTGCTATTTTGAGACAGATGCTCATGTATTACAGACTGTTCCCAAATTTTTTTTTCTGTAGACAGGGCAAGCCTTGTATTGCTTATCCTCCTGCCTTCATATTCTACTCTCAAGATCTTTGATTATAAGACGTGTAACACCAAGTCTAGTTATTAAATTTAAGCCTTAAGGATGCATAAACGAATAAAACATTGGCTGTAAATACACAAGAATGCCATATGGGGAAAAATTTGAAGATAAAGTTAATGTTTTACAGATATGTAGGAGGAGAACATTTATTCGTCCCATCTGCCCAGAACCAAAATAACCACACAGAAACTATATTATTTAAATCATTGCTTGGCCCATTAGCTCTAACATCTTATTGACTACCTTTTACATATTAATTTAACTCATTTTTATTAAGCTGTTTACTGCCATGTGGCCGTGGCTTACCAGCAAAATTTCAACATGTCTGACTCTGGAGGCAGCTTTATGGCTGCTCTCTGTCTCCACCTTTCTTTCTTCCAGCATTCAGTTTAGTTTTTCCCACCTACCTAAGTTATTCCCTGCTATAGGTCCAAAGCAGTTTCTTTATTCATTAATGGTAATCAGAGCATACAGAGTAAAATCCTGTATCACAGATATTTTAGTCAGGTATTTTTATAGGGATAATTTTTTAAATGACATTTCCCTAAGGAAAAATATTTTAGAGTAATCATTAGGGATCACATTAAGTAAAAAAAAATCCTGCTATATGTTTGCAATTACTTATATGAAAGTATGTTATAAAAACCAAGGAATTTCAATTTTCACATTAAATGACATGTTCATCTCATATGTTAACCTATGATCCTCAAGAATTATTTATAATGAGATAATATTTCTGCCAGAAAGTACAATAATATTTATACCAAGTATAAGTGTACAGGAACTGTCACAATTTAGTTCAGGCCATGTTTTACAACCAAATGGATTTTGGCATCTCCATTGAAAAGTTCTCCAAATTTTGGGAGATTTCAGATTTCACCATGGAACTTTGTGTGTGAGTACATATAATTTTTTAGCACCCCTTTTGGATCTTTCATATAATTATTGATTTTATAAAAGGCTTGGGAGCATAATGGACAAATGATTAAAATAACCTATATAGTCTAGTTTGGTAGTCTGTGTAAATGCAGTCACTGCTAAATGTGAACAATTGTTGACTATAGTAAATGAAATTCTCTGCTTGCACTAATGCTAATTCTTATGTCTGAAAGAATAACAGAGCTGTAAATTTCTACTTTGAACAAATTGTTTATTGACTTAAAGAAGTAAATATTTAACTTTGGAAGGAAATAAACCATAATAACATATTTAAGGATATTACCATCTTTTAATACAGTCTAAGTTATAAGTTGGAAAATATATCTTTCTTCAATAATGAGATAATCTATCTAATTATTCTATTGACAAGTACATTCTAGTAAGTAGTATGAATAGTTGTACATATGAGCAAAGAAAAAGGAATGAAGATAAAAGTTTGTACTCCAACGCAGTAGCAAACATACTAATGTGTCCAAATTATAGTATACTGGCAAATAAACTATAGTAGATTGATGTGGGATTCCCCTCTGTATACTGTGAATATGTTTTATTATAAATTGGTTAATAAAGAAGGTTTTGTCCTGTGATGGGGCAGAATAGAGCTAGGCAGGAAAACTAAACTAAATGATGGGAAAAAGAAAGTAGAGTCAGGGAAAGCACATGTAGCTGATGAAAGACAAAGACGCCAGTCACAAGCCAGAAATTTACCAGTAGGTCACAACCTTGTGCTGATTCACAGAATAATAGAAGTGGGCTAATTTAAGATTAGCTAGAAATATCCATAAGCTATTGGCTAAACAATGTTATACTTGATATAGTTTCTGTACTATTTTTCAGTTCTGGGAAGCTGGGAAATAAAGAAACAGCCCCCAACAACAGGACAATCTATGCAAATATACTGTTTCCTTCTTACATTTTCACATGACAATGATTTTCTTTGTTTCTTTGCATTTTTGACATATCTGCTTTAGGAGTAATTGTACTTAGTATTTAATTATTTACATGTGCTGCTCTTATAGCTGATAGATTTCCTTTCATAGTCAGAAATAAATCTTCTTTATTTAAGTGATTAATTGTCACTGTACCAGCTGGATGATTCCTCTGAACAAAAAAGTTCACAGATAATAAACAAGATCTTCTAATGAATAGATTCATAAATTCAAAAACAAAAACATAGAAAAAATAAAAAAATGCAAAATGTGATATAAATGTGTTATCAATAACTTCAATTCAAATTAGTTTTATGTATGGGACTCTGGATTAGTGTCCTATAGTTCTTTCCATATAAAGGATATCAAGCTACTAACAATATCAAATTTCACATTAATAGTCATATTGATTTATTATACATGAATAAGCAACAGTGGCCCCTCAATCTTATAGAAACATAATTCCTAAATTTGAAAGAACCTCCCATGATGTGTCCATAATAACAAGTGATCTTTAATGAAGAGCACATTTTCCTATATTTTCTCAAGTCAATCTCTTTATTTTCCATTTTCTTTTTTTAATTTATCATCTTTAATATTAAAAGTTACTAATAGAAGATAAACAAATTAAACAGAACTATAATAGTTAAAGAAATAGAAACAGACAACAAAAGTCTCCCAACCAAAAAATGCCCAGGTCCAGATGGTTTCAGCTCAGAATTCTACAAGAATTTCAAAAAAGAAATAATACCAATACTCCTCAAATTGCTACACATAATAGAAACATAAGGATCATTGCCAAACTCTTTTTATGAGGCTACAATTACCCTGATACCTAAACCACAGAAAGACATTACTAAAAAAGAGAATTGCAGACCAATCTCATTCATGAATATTGATGCAAAAATACTAAATAAAATATTGGCAAATTGAATCCAAGGACATATAAAATAATCATACACCATAATCAAGAAGGCTTCATGCCAGAGAAACAGAGATGGTTCAACATATGAAAATTTGTCAACATAATCCACTATATAAACAAACTAAAAAATAATATCCACATGATAATCTCATTAAATGCCAAAAAAGCATTCAACAAAACACAATATCCCTTCATCATAAAGATATTGCAGAAAGCAGAGATACAAGGAACATACCTAAACATAATAATGGCAATATACAGTAAGCCAACAGCCAACATCAAACTAAATGGAGAGAAACTCACAGTGATTCCACTGAAATCATGAACAAGACAAGGTTGTACACAGTCTCCATATCTATTCAATATAGTTCTTGAGGTTCTAGCTAGAGCAATAACACAACAAAAGGAGATCAAGGTAATACAAATTGGAAAAGAGAAAGTAAATCTCTCAGTATTTGCTGATGATAGGATAGTTTACATAAGCAACCCCCAAAATTCTACCAAGGAACTTTGACAACTCATAAACACTTTCAGTAATATAGCAGAATACAAGATTAATTCAAATATATCTGTAGCCCTCATGTAGAAAGATGATAAATGAGCCAAGGAAAAAGTCAGGGAAACATCACCTTTCACAATAGCCACTAATAGCATAAAATATCTCAGAGTAACTCTAACAAAACAATTGGAAGACTTGTGTGACAAGAACTTTAAATCTGGACAATGGCACGGGGTTTTGATCCTACTTCATGTTCCGGCTTTGTGGGAGCCTAGCCAGTTTGGATGTTTACTTTCCTAGTCATGGACGGAGGGGGGTGGACCTTGGACTTTCCATAGGGCAGGGAACCCTGACTGCTCTTTGGAATGGAGAGGGAGGGGGAGAGGAGTGGGGGGAGGGGGAGAAGGGTGGGAGGAGGGGGAGGGAAATGGGAGGCTGGGAGGAGGCGGATACTTTTTTTTTCTTTTCCTCAATAAAAAAAAGAACTTTAAATCTATGAAAAAAAATGGAAGAAGACACCAAAAAGTAGAAAGATCTCCCATGCTCTTGGGGAGGTAGAATTAACATAGTAAAAATTTCTATCTGAACAAAAGCAACCTACAGATTCAATGCAATGCCCTTCAACATCCCAGAAATATTCTTCACAGGCCTCGAAAGAATACTGCCCAACTTCATATAGAAAAGCAAAAGACGCAGGATAGCCAAAACAATCCTGTAAAATAAAAGAACTTCTGGAGGCATCATGATTTCTGGCTTTAAACTCTACTACAGAGCTATAATACTGAAAACAGCCTGATATTGATAAAAAAACAGACAGGAGGGCCAATGGAATCAAATTTAAGGCCCAGATATTAATCCAAACAACTTTGAATACCTGATTTTTGACCAAGAAGCAAAAAATATCAAATGGAAAAAAGAAAGCATATTTAACAAATGGTGCTGGCATAACTGGATAGGACCATGTAGAAGAATGAAAGTAGACCTGTATTTATCAGCATGCCTAAAACTCAAGTCCAAATGGATCAAAGACCTCAACAAGAAACCAGCCATATTGAACCTCATAGAAGAGAAAGTGGGAATTACCCTTCAATGCATTGGCACAGGAGATCACTTTCTAAATACAACCACAGTAGCATAGACACTGAGAGAAACAGTTAATGAATGGGATCTCTTGAAACTGAAAAGCTTCTGTAAAGCAAAGGACATGAGTGATAAGACAAAATGACAGCCTACAGAATGGGAAAAGATCTTCACCAACCCCGCAGAAGACAGAGGTTTGATCTCCAAAATATATGAAAACTCAAGAATATGGTCATCATGAGAACAAATAATCCAATAAAAAATGGAATACAGTCCTAAACAGAAAACTCTAAACAGAGGAGTCTAAAATGGCTGAAAGACACTGAAGGAAATGCCCAACATCCTTAGTCACAGACTAATGCAAATCAACACAACTCTGAGATTCCCTCTTACCTGTAAAAATGGTCAAGTTCAAAAACACTGATGACAGCTTATGCTGGAGAGGGTTTGGGGTAAAGGGAACACTACTGCATTGTTGGTGGGAGTGCAAGCTGATACAGCCCCTTTGGATATCAGTGTGGGGATTTCTCAGAAAATTAGGAAACAACCTTCCTCAAGACCCAGCAATACCACTTTGGGGTATATACCAAAAGGATGCTCAATTGTGCCACAGGGACATGTGCTCAGTTATGATCATAGCAGCATTGTTCGTCATAGCCAGAACCTGGAAACAACCTAAATGCCCCTTGACCGAGAATGGATGAAAAAAATGTGGTACATTTATACAATGGAGTACTATACAGCATAAAAAATAACATTTTGAAATTTGCAGGTAAATGGATAGATCTAGAAAACATCATATTGAGTGTGATAACCCAGACACAGAAAGGCAAATATCACATGTATTCACTCATAAGTGGTTTTTAAACATAAAGCAAATAAAAGCAGCCTACAAATCACAATCTCAGAGAGCCTAAACAACAATGAGAACTTTAAGGAGACATATATGGATCAAATCTACAGGGAAAGTAGAAAAAGACAAGATCTCCTGAGTAAATTGGGAGCATGGGGACCATGGGAGAGAGTTGAACGGGAGGAGAGAGGCAGGGCAGAGATCAGAGAAAAATGTAGAGATAAAAAAATCAATAAAAAATTTACAGGTAGAGTCTAGTTTTTCAAAATTATCAAATGCATAGATATCACATATTCATAATTGTATACATATAGCTTCTGAGAAAATTGTTTAATTCTCTAAGATATATCTCATTGTGAAAAAGGAAGATTATCATCTAAACTACTAGGAATATTTTTAAATATTTTACAAAATTTGATTGAGAATGAAAAGAAAACTAGTGTGATTAAATATGTGAGCCACTATTTTCTGCATTATGAAAAGAAAGTTGTAAAGAAAACTTTAATGATTATATCTATTTCTGTCCATTAAACTTCAAAGCTTATGATCCAGTGGTATATACTTGTGTCAGCTCCACACATTTCTATCACTAGCTAATTAAGCCGTGATATTTAAGTACCTGTATTTTCAGAAAAATGATGATCAATGGAAAACTTTCAAAGTGAGATATTTATGAGACCAAATAAAAATTTACAATTATTTGTTATCAGCAACTACATCATTAACTAGACTACTTACAAAGGTATAAAAATAAATACAAAGAAATCCAAATCATCATTACTAATATGATACTAACCATTTATGGTGTTTACTCATTAGATAAATTTACACATTTGATCCTTTTTTTCTTTCTCCTTAAAGAAATTGCTAGAGAAAGTGGAATACAAATATCTTCAACAATCTACTATGTTCTTAAAAACATCTTAATATATTTCTGCTTCTATAACTATTACTGTTCCCTTGTGCATATTAAAATGATTTTATAATGTATTGAATAACCAATATTTTTATAAAAATACTTCTTTCCTGTAATGGTGGTCTATATGTATAGTGGTCTATATGCAAGAAAGTATATAAGTGAATAACTAATTTAGTAATTAGCTTGGTAATAAAATACACGTAAAAATGTAAATATCTTAAATTCTGTCACAATGAGTACTGCACCAGATGTTGCACCAGAGACTTTGTTGGGTCCTATGGCAGATGAAGAATGTAGGCAGGAAACAGAATTTGATTGAATGTGTAGTTTATTGTTTTGAGAGAATAGGGGGAGGGAAGGGAGAGGCACAGAGACAGAAAAAGGGGGAGGAAGGGAGATATAGGAAGAGAGA
>NW_004949111.1:772226-772985 GCF_000317375.1 Microtus ochrogaster
CCAGATGTTGCACCAGAGACTTTGTTGGGTCCTATGGCAGATGAAGAATGTAGGCAGGAAACAGAATTTGATTGAATGTGTAGTTTATTGTTTTGGGAGAGTAGGGGGAGGGAAGGGAGAGGCACAGAGACAGAAAAAGGGGGAGGAAGGGAGATATAGGAAGAGAGAGCTTAAGAAGAGAGAAGAGGAGAGGAGAGAGGAGGGGGAGAGAATCAGATATCTGCCTCTTCAGAAGAATGTCAGGAAGAGATGGGGAGAGAGAGAGAGAGAGAGAGAGAGAGAGAGAGAGAGAAATAAAGAGAGAGACTGAGAGTGAATGGTGCTTGCCTCTCAAAGTAACAGGCTACCCTCTGCAATGTAGGTAAACACAGGGCATGGTGTGCTGTGCCAGGGTGTCCCTGAATACTAACAATTATAACTTCATTCTATTTTGCTATATTTTTCTTTAAAATGTCTTTAATAATTAAAATGCAATTATGTATTTTTCCGGTCTTCTCTACTCTCATGTACTCCACATTGTTTATTCTCAAAATATTGATCTCTTTTTTATTACAAATACATACACACATACAAATTTATATATAATATTGATACAGTTCTCTCAGTCAGTTTAGTATTACTTGTATATATACAAATTCCAAGCTGATCACATGGTATTGAATTACCAATTATGTCTTTATTCCAGGGAAAGACAATTTCTCCTTCAGCAATATTTAATTAAATATAGTTTTTCATTCAGGGGTAGAGACTCATGAAATT
>NW_004949111.1:774577-783776 GCF_000317375.1 Microtus ochrogaster
AGATAATTTTGTGTTGATGTGTGGGTCCTTGGAACTGAACTTGGGTCATCTTTAATGGTAGAAATTTCTCTTAACAGTTCAGCTTCTGTTTTAGGAGATTGCATTTACCCTGGGAAGTGTCTTAAGTAAATTTATATTTTATACTTTCAAAATCTGAAGCATTTTATTAATGTAAACTATTTCATTCTGGAAGTGTTTCATAATCTCTTCAAAGTGTAGTTTTACTTTACTGTCTAAAATTTATGTCCTTAATTCATTACTTCTAAATTTTCCAACATGAAGTCAATATAAAAGCAACTATCATCCATAAAATGACCCAAAAAAGAAGTGTGCAAGCCTTTGAACCCTTTCCCTGCTTACCATGTTGAACATTGCCCAGCTATGGGTCTTTGTATTTGATCCAGTCTACTGCAGCAGGATGTTTCTCTGATGAGGGCTGAGTAAAGACACTGATCTATGAGTATAACAAAAAGTAACTAGTAGTCATTTTATTGCAACATAACTTTAGCTAAACAGTAGTACTTGATTTTCTCTAGGATACTAGTCTATCTAGTCTCAGGTACTTGGTCTTCAGAGCGTTATCTGGCATGTGTACCATCTCAAGGAGTAGGCAGGAGATCCAATCATATTGGTTGGTTCATTTCACAAGCTTTATGCCACTATTGCAATAATGCATCTTTAAGATAATTCACCAATGTATAGCAAAGGCTTTGTAGCTACGTTGCTGTTTACCTTTTTCTTTTGGTAGCTTTCAGAGTACCTTTCAGTTTCAGAAATAGCAGTCTTAGTTAGGGAAGAAGGTACTAGGTAGGCATCAGTTCAACTTTTTTTCTGTTCGCTATTTAGGCACTGTCTTGCCCAAATAGTACCTAATAGCCAATTTATAGAGAGCAATCATAGGCTTGCCTTGAATATTTAGGCATTCCCATTGAACCATTTGCCCAACAACTCAATTATATGCTGCCCATTCTCA
The DNA here is from genome assembly GCF_000317375.1 of Microtus ochrogaster. Lineage (NCBI taxonomy): Eukaryota > Metazoa > Chordata > Mammalia > Rodentia > Cricetidae > Microtus > Microtus ochrogaster. The sequence goes on from NW_004949111.1 coordinate 775,551, forward strand.
AACTTAGAAGATTCATTGGTGATGAGAGATGTCCAGTTGGGGCTCTGCCTCCTTAGTTGTTTGATTAATTTTATTAGAGCACCTTCATATATGTACACATTTTAGGAAGAATATACTATATTAGAGTTCCATATGACTCTATAAATGGCCCTAAGTTTAATTTGTTCCTCCCTGTAGTTCCTCCATTACCCTACCTTTCTTTAGCCCTCATTCTTAAAACATCTCTATTTTTAGTTTATATAGCACTTGTGTGTATAAGTATCAGTCTTATAGTTTTTTTAAAAAAAAATCAGTTCTTCCAAAACAGATCTAGAGGCTTTACCGAGTGACAACCATTTTTTTTATTAAATGTCACTCTAGAAACAAATATTGTAAGTAGCACAGTATATTCATTTATCAGAGTAATACTTTGTTTTGTGTAGCAATTTCCTGGAAATTGAAACATTCCATTCTGGAAAGAGGACCCTGAAGACCAAAGTATTAAACAAAAAGTTACACAGCTCAGGAAGTAAGCAATTTGCAAGTCTCAGGTAGTTTCTGAAACTAAAACCTTCATAAGTCCCTCCCTGATGTTAAATATTACTAGGAAAAAGAGAATTTCTAACTGAGCAGTCTGCCTGCAAGTTGTACAGGGAACTCCAGTGATGGAGCATTTTGAGTTATCATCTACTGCTGGGATAGGCTTTTCAGTGATGAAATTGCATGTTTCATTTTATTATACTTAAGAATAACTACCATATAAACAGTGACTGAACAATTATAAATATTTTGGTATGTTAAATATTTTTGTGTCTAGATTTTTATTTGAAAACTTTGGTAGTGCAAAGGTTTTTTTTTTGTTGTTGTTGTTCTCATTATAGTGCTATACAAACAAATAAGAGCTACTTGCTATAAAAATGAAATGAAACTATTATATAAACTCTGATCGACATATGAGCTTCAAACTAAACAATATTAAACAAATCACATGGAGGAATAACAAGAAAACAGAACAGAAAGATAACTAGGAAATTAACTAGAACAATTAAAACAAGAGATAAGTCACATAATAGTATACTAATTGCTCTCCTAAGTGTTGTGAGATCAATCTAAAATTCTAGCAGTCTCTAGTGTCAATAGTCTAGCAGTTTCTAGATATTCATTTATATCCCAAAATAGTCAAAACTATCACAATTCACATCACCAATATCATTCATTTCACATTTTATTTTTTTAATAATAATTCCATATACTTACAGTGGCCACATCATCATTTTCACTTTTGTTTCTTCAGGCTTTTTCAACTACTTAAGTATTGATACATCAATGTACAACAAATGTTTTTATATAAGAAAACATTTATAATGGTGAAAGACTAGTTTAACAATTAAAAGCATGTTCTATTTCTTCAGAAGACCTGTATTTGATTCCCATCATCCATATTTTCTGGCTCACAATTAACTGGAATGCCATCTACTTGGGCTCTGACACACCATTCTACCTTTTTGTTTCAACCAGCACTCACAAGTGCATACACAAACTCAAATATATAACTAAATAAAATCAGAACATCTTTAAAGTTATACTTTTTTGGCATATTTTTGAAACATTCCTTAATCTCAGATGTCTATGTAGGAGGCATTTTCATAACAGAAGGAGTAAATCATAACAAAACAGTCATTTTACTTTGGAAGATATAATTTTGTCATTTTATATCATAATAACAAACTCAAAGAAAAAACATTAATAGACATCCATAACATTTTGAAAAGTATGAACATATTTCTTTTTCACTAAATAGTTCTACTATATAACAAATGTTACTCTTTAAAGAAATACACACTTTCTAAAAAAATACTTATTCCGATAGAACATCCCCATTGTCTCAGTGTGTGGGTGCACCCCTTGTGGTCCTGAGTTCCTTGCTGGTGCTCTCTCTCCTTCTGCTCCTGATTTGGACCTTGAGATTTCTGTCCGGTGCTCCAATGTGGGTCTCTGTCTCTGTCTCCTTTCATCTCCTGATGAAGGTTAATATTCAGAAGGATGCCTATATGTTTTTCTTTGGGTTCACCTTCTTATTTAGGTTCTCTAGGATCACTAATTATAGTTTCAATGTCCTTTATATATGGCTAGAAACCAAACATGAGTGAGTACATCCCATGAGGCAGTGGCAGGGAAGAGACAGAAATCTTTAATAAATAAATTAAAAAAAATACTTACTATGATAAGACAGGAACAAATGCATATTCTTTATTACCTATTTGAGAGTCACAATGGTGAGTCTTTTAGTGGATTTATATTTAAAATGGAATTTTGTAAAGCATCTATATGGTCTTAGGATTACAAGTATCCTTGAAAAAATGACCAAGTAATGATCTCTGAAAACCTGCTCTTTCATAAAATAATGAGAACCCTGAATTAATCTGTCACAATCAACATTCTTTGAAATCTGAAAATTAAAGGCTTATGAAGTAATCCAAAAGAGCACCAGAAAATCAGTGCAACATTAACAAGAATATTGCGTTTTATGGAAGTTTTCCTATTGTGTACCTTCTTTCTCTCTAGACTACTTGAAGGTCAACAGTTCAGAGACTCCTTAAATCAAGAAGCTTGACAACCATTTAAGGGAGATAAACAAGGTTATAATTCTTTCAGACGGTGTTTCATGAGAATTATTTTTGAAATGACAAGGGGTTCCGGGAAGACCTTAGCTATAGTGCTGTGTTTACAGTTGACTCAAACCATATCTTGTCACTGTAAACAACTTTTCCTTAAAGGAAATTGTGGTTAGCTAAATGTTAGTAAAAAGTTAAGGAAAATACAAAACCAAAAAGAAATAACTTAAAATCAAAATTTCTTAAAATTATAAACTGAGGCTTCAGGTTTACATTAAGGGCTTTGAATAGATTTAAAAAAAAACAAATAACTGGAAATCTACAATGTCGTGTATGTTCCTATGGCTTACAGACACTCAGAAAACTTAATAGGCACTGCTCTTTAACATTCACTCTATTTTAAATGTAGAGATAGCAAGATGTAAAGACTTTGGCACACAGGTCAAATCCAGGATGAGTTATAACTGTAGTCTTTCATACTCCATGTTTCTCCTGATGATAATGACATTTCACACTTTTGTATCTTCTTTGTTTGCAGAATGTCCATTTAAATCACCACGCCTGAAAAGTAATCCAGACTTTGGATAGTTTAAGAAACAATTTCTTATTTTTAAAAAGAAAAGAAAATCCACAGGGTTGTGGTGATGTACACATTTAATCCCAGGACTTGGGAGACATAGGCAGGTGGATCACTGATTTCAAGGCCAGCCCATTCTAGTCACAGCTACACAGAGAAATCCTCTCTCAAAAAAATGAAAAAAAAATCTATTTATTAGTAGAAAGTATTTAGGAGTAAAAAGGGTTCCTCATTTCTGAATATAGTACTTTTATTTAATTTTTCTTATTGTAAATTGATTAATGTAAGAACAAAATTGAGAGCTAGAAATATATTAAAGTGTCACAATCAAAAATCATAAAGCTTCTTCTAGACATGGGTGTTTTAAAGGTGATACTTTCTTTTTATAAATTTTTTATCATTAATTATTCAGTGTTAAGCAGGACACATCCTTGTAAACTGATGCATGAACATTTGGATAAAGTTTGCTCTTTTCCATGCTATCAGGGTGTTACAAGCAAGTAAATATAGCATTAGGACTTGCACATGCCTTTTTCTCTTGAAGGAAAAGGTTAACAATTTAAAGATGGTAAACTTGCCTGCTCTTGTGTTATTTTGACATTTCAGGGAAAATAAGTACTTTGAGATAAGTCATGCATCATAATTGCCTCATTCAATGCTAACTGACCCTGCTGAGCTAAGACCTTCAATTACTCAAGCAATAGGGGAAAACTAATATGTTTCCCTTCATTGCCAAGAAAGGCCTAACAAACTGGGCTTTAAACTTGTTTCAAGACACTTTCATAAATTTTAAGTCTTAAGTCACAAGAAAGACAGTTGGGAATATAAAATATTTTAGAAATAAGTTAAAACATTCAATAAATTATAGCTTCTAAGTTATTTTTCGTCTGTTCATATTATCAACATAGCTCAGCTGAATGAGTGCTACTGCTTTCTGGTTGTTATAAGAGTGTTTATTTATAGAAATTTTTAAGGGAATTGAGATTCTTCATTTCAGTATTCTAAAGTAGAAGCTGTTTATTTTCTCCGTAATATTGCATTTTGTTTCTCAATTGATGGAAAAATTACAAACTGGTAATCAATCTCTAATGATGGGGATGTTCATTTGATAGTACAGAAAATAGAAAACATTTCCTTCATCTTGTTTAGCCAACAAAGTCTTGGCAAAACTATGAGCCCCATGTGAATTCTATCTAAACACATTTCTAAACCCTGCCCACAGACTCCAATGCTCTGCTGTTTTGTTACCGTTTGAAAAAATGAGAACTCAAGAACAATGGCAATGGGTTTTTGATCGTATTGCACGTACTGGCTTTGGGGGAGCCTAGGCAGTTTGGATGCTCACCTTACTAGACCTGGATGGAGGTGGGTGGTCCTTGGACTTCCCACAGGTCAGGGAACCCTGATTGCTCTTCGAGCTGATGAGGGAGGGGGATTTGATTGGGGGACGGGGAGGGAAATGGGAGGTGGTGGCGGGGAGGAGGCAGAAATCTTTAATAAATAAATTAATTAATTAAAGAAATAAAAACAAGAACAAATGTAGTAAACTGATAGAATTATACCCTCTAAGGCAAATGGTGTCACAGCAATTACTAATTATTATGCAGAAAAAGAAGAAATAATTAAATTTTCTATAAAAGACAAAAAAATGGTCATTTTGGCTTGCCTGACAATTTCTGAGAATGGTGCAAAGACTAATTCTCAAACAGTGATGAATCAGCAGAATGGCCCAAACATATGTTATCTCTTTAGTTTGCTGGATAGGCAACATTTCTTTCAATTTTAAAGTAATAATGAGGAAACACTTTCTACTTCTTATTCTTTACAACTTTTCAAAAGAACTAACTTTCCACTCTCTCTATTTTATACTTTAATCAAGCAGCTGCTCTAAATAGCCTAAGAATGCTAAATAAATATTAATAAGAAACTAGAACCACTTATAAATAAATACTTATGAGTTTTTTGGGCAGAAATATAACAAGACAATCATATTTTATCAGCAGATAAATCACAATATTTCAGCAATACAAAGTAAGTACAAAGATATTCAATACAGATTTAAAATTATTAATGTCTATCAGTGTTGAAATAACTTATAAAATTACTTGTTTGACACATTATTCTCTGACACACTAGAATAAATAATAAACTTACACAACTTCCAAAAATTCATTAAAGTCAATAGACACTTGTGGCACTCATGTAAAAGCCATAATTGTAAGTAGCTCAAACTTCCTAATTGATTCCTGCTTCTAACTAACACTCCCCAGTTAATCCTTGTGGCCTATGTAAGAATATGAATGTGCTGGTTTGAATGCAAAATATTCAACCTAGGCTCATGTGTTTAAATATTTATTTCACAACTAGTCATACTCTTTATAACAGTCAAGAAACTAGCCAAGAGACTGTTGACATAGGAACCAGATCTCTCAAAGCTGGGACTTTCGGTTTATAATGTGACTCCCACTGCTGTCCTTTCTCTATATTCAGTTCCAGCAAGATATGAGGCAGTATCATAATTTACCACTAACAGCATTGATTACATGAAACCATGAGACAAAGTAAATCCTTCTTTTCTTGGACTGATTTGCTAAGTATATGGCTGTGGTGGTGAAAAATAAAGAAAATGAAAACTAATAACAGAAAATTGTGACAAGAAATATGACACTTGCTATGATAAGCCTGAGCACATGGACTATGAGACTTAGTGACTGGTTTAGGGGTGATATGGAAATTTTTGAAATTATGAATCAAAAATCCATAATTCCTAAAAGCAGATATTAATGGAATTTTCTTGTAAAACCTCATAAGATTAGAATGCCTGCAGAAAGGTAGACACTGGAGGATGAGCTCACTAGGTTTCAGAGAAGAACTGGGACTCCGTCAGCAACTGGGCAGGAAGTCATTTGTATTATTTTCTCTTAGATTTTGGCTGTTTTCTACTTGTATCCTGAACAGTTTTACGAGACTGAATTAAAACATAATGAACTAATTTGTTTGATAGAGAATTTTTTAACAAAATATTCATACAAAGGCACTTTCTTACTGTTTTTGATTTACACTGTTAAAGAACACAAAGTTGATCAGCAAGCCTTCTAGGACATCCTTCTTTAGCAAAGCTACCCAGGAAATTGAGGTTCAGACTCAATGACACACAGAGGTCTAACTCATTCACACAATGGATTAAGCCACCCAAGCTATATCTCAAGATAGCAGAAGAAATTGGCATGAACTACTTCAGTGATTTTGCACCTGTGACTTGCAAATGCTTTGAGGGGGTCAAACAATCCTTTCACAGAGGTTACATATCATATACTCTGTAAAGCAGATATTTACTTATGATTCAAAACAGTAACAAATGTTACAGTTATGCATTAGCAATGAAAATAAATTCATTGTTGGGGTTCACCACAAAATGAGAAACGATATTAAAGGGTCACAGCATTAGGAAAGCTGAGAACCACTGATCTACATGGTGCTGCTTTTGTAGACATGCAAAATGTAAAAATGATGTTTATGAAGTCTTGTATTGATGATGCATAAAGCCACTGAGGCCACACATTGTATAATAGGGTTACATTCACTTCATAAAATTCTTTAGAAATATGTGCATAAGATGGTAAAGGTAAAGCCTAAGTGACAATAGAGATCCCAGAATACTGGAGATGCCAGAGATGTGGGACATTTTTAAATGAAAATTATTATTTTAGAGTGGCGCCAGCCCATCCTAGAAATAGGGCATGTGTACTAGCAGCAACAAAACTGGAGGATGATTGCTACTCATTGTGATTTGAAAGAGAAATATTCCCCATATACTGCCATGCGTCAATATATTCCCCAGCTAGTGGTGGTATTTCAGTAAAGATGAGGTATTGCAAGGAGAGGGCCTGCTTGTTCATCCTGGCTGTCTGGCTAGATTAGCCCTGAAATAACCACACAGAAATTGTATTAAATAAATCACTGCTTGGCCCATTAGCTCTAACTTCTTATTGTCTAACTCTTACATCTTAGTTTAACCCATTTCTGTTAATCTGTGCATCGCCATGTGACAGTGGCTTACCAGGTAAAATTCCCAGCATCTGTCTCAGGTGAACCCATAGCGTCTGTCTCAACTCTGCCTTTCTTTCTCCCAGCATTTAGCTCCATCTCCCCTGCCTACCTAAGTTCTGTCCTATCAACAAGCCCAAAGCAGTTTCTTTATTAACCAATGAAAGCAACACAAAGACAGAAGGACCTCCTATACTAATGTGGAATCCTTAGGTAATAAGTATGGGGGTATGGCTCACTGGAGTAATTGGGCCACTGATGGAAGGCATTGAAATTTTATAGCCTGACTCCACTTAGTGTTTTCTCTCTGCTTCCTGAGTGTGAACTAACCAGCCTCTTGTTTCTATCACTGTAGGCCCAGCCAGCTCATATTTTCCTGCCTTGATGAACTCTATCCCTCCTGAACTGTAAGCCAAAAGAAGTCACCTTCCCATTAAGTTACTTTGATAAGGGTATTTTATCACTAAAACAGAAAAGAAGTTAACACATTTCCCAAGCCCTTTGGAACATAGTTTATTACATCATGAGATCCTGTACCAGGTGGTAGCTGAAGTGCTTGTTATTCATATTGCTAAGTTTTGACCTTATTTCAGTACAATGTTTTCATGTTATCCTCTTGTTGCTGTTTGGGCATGAAACATTTTAATCCTTGTCATTTTATGTTGAAAGGTTGTACCTTGACTTCGTTGTTACTGTTGGTGTTGGTGTGTGGAGGGATATTGATTTACTTTATTTTATTTTGAACAGTTTAGAGTATGAATTGAGTATCAGTAAATGCTTTTGTGTTTTCAGCAGTTGTAAAACTGAGAGGGGAGAAAATATTAAGCTAGATAAAATGTAGTTTGTATTATGAGATGGTTATGATCCGATGGAAACAAGACATAAAATGTTTTGCTTTAGAGATAATATGTAGCCAGAGGTTTTTGTTTGTGAACACTTGGCACCCAACTTGTGGCATTCTTTGGGAAGCTTGTAAAGCACTAGTAATGTGGCATGTAGTTTGGGGAA
>NW_004949111.1:783876-788812 GCF_000317375.1 Microtus ochrogaster
ATGCAGGATAGACTTTGAGGTTTATTGTCTGACTCTGCTTCCTGCCCTATCTCTGTTTTCTAAGTGAGAAATCTGTCACACATTCTAACAAACACACAAATGCTGTCATTATTTCCCTATTAACGTAAATGGAGTTCCTTTTAATCATGAACAAAACTGGGTCCTGTTTGCCTTATGTTCTTTTGACAGTAAAATTCAAAAGTAACTCACAAAATAAACATATATATGTTAGCATGTGAGAAGACATCCAGAACAAGCATTATGCCTTCAAAAATAGTAAAGAAGATATTGTTCTTATCCTTTCTGTGCAAATCTCACTGTTTATAATTTAGTTTTACAGACCCACCTAGACACAGGGATGGCTTTATTATAAGTTTGCTTGAATAACTTTATTCTGCTCCTGAAGAGAGAATATTTTACTGGGGTACTAAATAGAAATTAGATACCATTATAAATTAGTTCACAACATTAACAACATCCTTCTCTCTTCTCATCTCTCAACCTAATGTGAAACCTCAGGATTATTTTGTATATAGCATGTGTGATCAGTATCTTGATTCAGGTAATAATTCCATTCTGGTACATTATTCAGGATGATGATGTAATAATATGCATTTCAGATGTCCCACAGATTTCGATATATTTATAAAATCAAAATATGACAAGGAGATAAAGATTTTGAAATTTCCAAGGAAATATAAACTATACAGAAAGATGTTAACCACTATTACTGATGTTAAGATATTTCAATTTTATTTTATAAGTAGAAAAATATTTATATACAAGTTACTTAAAATTATAGGAGACAAAGGCATTAATATCATATTCTCTGATGATACTCCAACATAAGTGGCTACATTCAAAGAAGAAAAGATGTGTATAGAAAAATAATCGTCACATTTGAAATTTCATAAAGTATAAACTTTATTACCCAAACATTTTCAGTGATACAAAGGGCTACAGTTATAGCCAGCCAAGTTTTGAAAAATAGTGTTCCTTAAACTTTGGATTTTAATTATATTAAAATTGTTTCTTTTATTTTCTTAAATGAAAATGTATATATATGACAATATAATTTAATATAATTGTAGCATTTCCTGTTTCCTTTATATCCCTCAAATCCTCTCTTATATACCTGGTCTCCCTTAAATTTTATGACATTATTTCCACTAATTGTTGATATATTTAAAATCATATTACATATAATATAACACACACATATATATAACATATAAAACTATATATTATATGTACACATACATATGTAATATATACACATATTTATTTTTGAAATATTTTGAAAAATACATATATTTATTCATGAAAACTTGAACCTGTACAAAGAATCTTAGGGCAACCAAAGAATGTTCTTAGGGAGCAAAGTAGTCATCCCCAGCAAAGAGCTCACCAATTGGTTATCCATAACCAAAAAGCCATTCCTGAAAACATATTCATACAATTAGCATTAATTTACTATTAAAGTTATTGTATCAGTATCATAATATCAAAGTCACAATAGTAATATTCAGTGTTTATATGATTTTTAATTATACTTTTTAAAGGATTTTATATGTAAATGCTGTATTTACATCATTCCTCTTCCTTTTTTTTCTATGACACCTCAAATTCATGGCCTTTTATTATTTAATTATAACTGTGACATTGATATGACATAATTTTCTGTTGCCCATATATGTTGAGGACTCACCTCTTGGGATTTGTTAACCTATCATGGTTTGTTCCTGGAGAAGATGGATTATCTCTCTATCTCATCAACCACTTATTACCTGCAGCTCTTCTTTTACTGATGAAATCTTGTGAGGATTTCCCAACCAACGTTGGCATATCAGTTAATGTTTTTACTTTTTAAGCCTTTTTTAGGCAATCATGCTTTTGAGATCTTATTACTATAGTTTCTCTTCTCATACAAATATATCTTCATCACTAAATTCATATAATCTTTCGTGTTGTTTTTGTTTTCTCTTCTTACTCTTTGAGGGGATATGTCTCAGCTCCTAAATAAAAACATGGGGATTTATTCTTGCTTATGAATGCTCATCCTTAGCTTGACTTGTTTTGAGGCAGATTTTCTAACTTAAATCATGCTCCTTCTCTTTAACAATATTTTGCCTCTGGACCTTTTAGCTTTCTTTATCCTATATGACTTTTTTTTCTTTCTTACTCTGTGACTGGCTGTGTGGATGGGTGGCTGATGGCTAGTGTCCTACTTTCCTTTTCTTTTCTTTTTTATTTTCGAGACAGGGTTTCTCTGTGGCTTTCAAGCCTGTCCTTGAATTAGCTCTTGTAGACCAGACTGGCCTCAAACTCACAGAGATCCACCTGCCTCTGCCTCCTGAGTGCTGGGATTAAAGGTGTGTGCCACCATCTCCCGGCTCTCATTTTCTTTTCCTAGTTCATTTTCCTTCTTTCATATCTCAAGGCTAGATTTATCCTTCTACACATTTTCTTTCCCAGGCATCCATGCCTATCCCTATCATGCTTAGCAATTGGCCATTTAGCTCTTCATTAGCCCAATCAGGTGTTTTAGACAGGCAAAGTAACACAGCTTTACAGAGTTAAATAAATACAACACAAAATAATGCAATACATCTTTGTGTCATCAAGCAAATGTTCCACAGCATAAGCAAATGGAATACATATGAAATATTCTACAACATTTCTGCACCATCTTCACTGATATTCCATGACTTTCTCAAGTAACCATTGTATTGTAGATGAATCAGTTTGGGATTTGCACTACATTGTAATGTGTTATCTGCATTTTGTCTATTTTTAACTTTCAGTATTGATCTCCGTTTTCTTAGAAAGAAGTACTTTGAATCAGAGTGAAAGGTACACTCAACTGTGATTATAAGGGTGTCTGAGTTAGGGTTATTATTGGTATGATACAGGACCATAATCAAAGCAATTGGAGAAAAAAAAGGGTTTATTTGGCTTATAAGCTTCCACATCATTGTCAGATGTAGAAACATGTTCCTATTATGACATAAAGTATGTCAGAAAAAGAACTCAGATAGGGCAGAAGACTGGAGGCAGAAGCTAATACAGAAGTCATGGAGAGGTGTTGCTAACTGGACTTCTTCCCATGGCTTGCTCAGCTTTCTTTCTTATAGAACACAGGATCACCAGCCCAGCAATGACCCAACTCACAATGGGCTATGTTCTCCCCTCTCAATCACTAATTAAGAAAATTCCCTACACCCTGATCTTATAAAGGCATCCTGTTAACTGATATTCCTTCCCTCTTCTCACATGACTTTAGCTTTTGACAAATTGACATAAAAGTATATAGCACAAGGGGTTAAGTACTTAGGATGTAGTTAATAGCTATACTAGGTTAGTGAAGTGGCAGTGCTAAGTTCTTTCCTAGGTCCATGCTTTACTGATCAAGGGTAGTAGCGTAAATATACAGCACCAGACACAAATTCCATCCTATCAAGAGGTTCTTAACTCCAATTAGATGGTTGTAGGGTATCCCCAGTGGTGTGGCAAATACTTATGTATATATGTTGCTATTTTTAGTTAGTGAATGAAGCACGTTTGTCCTACACCAGGATAGAACAGACTACGGTAAGAATTTCAAGCAAAGAGTGGAGGACAGAAGATGGAATCAGAGAGAAACCATGTAGCAAACAAAGGCCACAGATGTCTGGGAATCTTACCAGTAAACCACAAACCTTGTGGTAAATTACAAAATAATAGAAATGGGTTAATTCAAGATGTAAGAGTTAGTTAATGATAACTATGAGATATTAGGCCACTCAGTGCTGTAGTTGATATAGTTTCTGTGTGATTGTTTTGAGTCTGGGAAGCCGAGAATGAAGGAGAGGCCACCATCTGCAAAATGGTGCGAACATGGTCAAGTACATCCATTTAAAACCTGAGAGAGCTTGGTAAGGAATTCTAGACACAAAAGAACATAGCTTAGGCCAACTTTTTGGTAGTTACACTTTTTTACAAATGGGCTTTGCTTGCTGGCAGGAACAGGGGAACTATGGCTTCTTTAAGAGAAGTCCACATTGGAGCACCGGACTGAGCTCCCAAGGTCCAAATGAGGAGCAGAAGGAGGGAGAACAAGGGCAAGGAAGTCAGGACCGCGAGGGGTGCACCCACCCACTGACACAGTGGGGCTGATCTATTGGGAGCTCACCAAGGCCAGCTGGACTGGGACTGAAAAATTGCATGGGATAAAACCGGACTCTCTGAACATGGCGGACAATGAGGGCTGACTGAGAAGCCAAGGACAATGGCACTGGGTTTTGATCCTACTGCATGTACTGGCTTTGTAAGAGTCTAACCAGTCTGGATGCTCACCTTTCTAGACCTGGATGGAGAGGGGAGGACCTTGGACTTCCCACAGGGCAGGGAACCCTGACAGCTCTTTGGACTGAAGAGGGAGGGGGAGAGGAATAGGGGAAGGGGAGAGACGTGGGGGAAAGGGGAGGAAAATGGGAGGATGGGAAGAGGAGTAATTTTTTTCAATTAAAAAAATAAAATAAAAAAGATAAGTTTTCCTGACTCAACACTGGCAGAGAAGGCTTCAGGGCTTTTTTAGAGGAGGGCTTACTGTTTTTTGCTAGTTATACAAACAGCTCTGGCTCTTTCAGGAGGCTGAGCACTTAAATTGGGTCTGTAAGCAACATGTTACAAATTACTTAATCATGACACAGACCATCTGTGACCCTGGAGCTGGGATAATGTGCATGCTTCTCAGAGGCAATTAAAATGCCTCTGCCATGATAGACTGGGCACAGTTAGTCCTAGTCATGCCTGCTTAGCATTTAAAAAAAAGCACTTTTGAGGGGGCTGGAGAGATGGCTCAGTGGTTAAGAGCACTGGCTGCTCTTCCAGAGGTCCTGAGTTCAATTCCCAGCAACCAAATGGTGGTTCACAACAATCTGTAATGAGGTCTGGT
>NW_004949111.1:789490-797867 GCF_000317375.1 Microtus ochrogaster
TTGGAAAGAGTTTCTGCTTTTGTTTCCACAGAAGATGAGAAGCTGTGGATTTCTTCCAGGCTACTGTTGTTTGATGGAACAAGACCCCCAAAAGTTCTCTGTCAACAAATAATTCACCCAACAAAAGCAGAAAGCAGGTTGGAGAGAACTATGCTCAAATTCCCTAAAAGATTGTTTATGTTTGTTTTCATATAAAGGGGAATACACTAAAGAGATAAATACTTTACATTTATATTGATCTTGGTCTGTTAATACAAATTTAAGGTCAATTTTGTTATATGAATATTTCTGCTCTTTATTAAGGTATTGTGTTTGTGCAGCTCATTTAAAAATGTAGTATATAGGGGCTGGAGAGATGGCTCAGTGGTTAAGAGCATTGCCTGCTCTTCCAAAGGTCCTAAGTTCAATTCCCAGCAACCACATATTGGCTCACAATCATCTGTAATGAGGTCTGGTGCCCTCTTCTGGCCTGCAGGCATACACACAGGCAGAATATTGTATACATAATAAATAAATAATTATTTAAAAAATGTAGTATATAATTAAAAACATGTTAATGAATAGCCATCTAGGCCCCGGCGCAAGGATGACACACAAATTCTTGAAGCATTCCATATTTTGGGAAGCTCACCAAGGCCAGCTGGACTGGGACTGATGGAGCATGTGATCAAACTGGACTCTTTGAACATGGCGGACAATGAGGGCTGACTGAGAAGCCAAGGACAATGGCACTGGGGTTTGATTCTACTGCATGTACTGACTCTGTGAGAGCCTAGTCTGTTTGGATGCTCACCTTCTTAGACCTGGATGGAGGGGGAAGGACATTGTACTTCCCACAGGGCAGGGAACCCTGACTGCTTTTTGGACTGGAGAGGGAGGGGAGGGGGTAGAGGGAGGGAAGTAGGGGGAGGGGAGGAGGTGGAAATCTTTAATAAAAGAAGAAAGATGGGAGGATGGAGGGAGCAGGAGGAGGAAAGGGAGTCAGAGTAAGATAAGTATATAACATGATAAAAGATAGTTTTAAAAAATAAATTAATTGATTTAAAAAAATAGCCATCTATAATAGTAAATTCTGTAGTAATATTAGTTAAGTTTTTTAGAAGTACAGAGATATATTGCAGATGGATAGTTTTTCTTCAGACCTTTCAAAGACTAACACAATATGGCATTTAAAATGTTTAAAAACTTATGATGTTTGACAGTGAGACTCACATGCTCCTGGCAGCACCAATCTATTTCAAGAGAATGATGAGCATCAATAAGGCTCCTTATGGAGTTGGTTAGCCATTTGGGCAAAAACTTCACTTGCCTGTACTGCTGGATGATATGCTATATGAACTGGACATGTAGGATACACAAAAAAAATGACTGCTAAACTTGCTTAAAGATGAGACAACTCTTCAGGGTTCCTGCTTCATAAAAGAGTCTGCCAGATATTCGGCAAGATACAGAAAAAAGTGACTGAAAAACTCCCAATAAATGCAAAACAGTCTTCATGGAAAAGTCTGTCAGATACTATGGCGCTGTAGGCTGAATGGATGCTCCAATATTATAAAACTTTCGGTGACTGTCCAGGCAACAAGATGTCTCTGTCAATTCTAGAGTTTTTGAAGTTGCTTACAATGCAATTCTTGTTAACTTAGGTAATATTATATTCTTCTGGGGTCTATAATAGTCTTACAAATAGATAGTTATAGTTTTCTTTAGTTGTAATAAAAGATAAATTAAATACAAAATTTTTCCAGACACAAGTGGACTACATATTAAAACTATAATTTTTTCTTGATAACTCTTTTGTTGTATGTAATCTTGCTATGTTAAAGTTAAAATCTTCCTTTATTTATTTTGAAAGAAAAGAGGAAATGGTGTGGAAAGTCCTTTCTATGTATGTGTTGCTTCTTTTGGTGAATGAGTAAAGCTCCTTTGGCCTACAGCAGGACAGAATTTGAGAATCCCAAGCAGATAGAGGAGGAAAGAAGGAGGAGTCAGAAAGATACCATGTAGTCAACAAAGGAGACAAAACCCAGGTACCTTACAAGTAAACAATGAGACTCATGGTAAAATACAACATAATAGAAATAGGTTAATTCAAGATGTAAGAGTTAGATAATAAGATGCCTGAGCTAATAGGCTACTCAGAGTGGTAGCTAACATAGTTTCTGTATGATTTTTTGGGTCTGAGTGGCTGGAAATGAAAGAGTGGCCTCTGTCTGCAGACCAGGATATAAGCACCACTGTTGTACCATTTGGAATTCCTTGCCACTTCTTTTAGAAATACATATTGTCAATGACTTAAACAATCAGTCAATGCCAGTATATTTATATTTGATCATTCAAGTTTATTATTGATGCATTCTGGAAAACTTTTTTTTTTTTTTTTAGAAATCCTGCTTTGTTATTTCCTTGTCATCTTGTGTTTCTCCAGATATACTTAAATGTCATAGGTAAAAGTTGGTTTACAAGTGTCATCAGGATTTCTGTCCCAGCCAGTTCACCAGCCCAGTTCCCGCAATCATTAAGTCCCAAAGAAATCACACAGAGGTCTACATTAGTTATAAACTGATTGGCCCATTAGCTCAGGCTTCTTATTAACTCATAACTTATATAGCCCATTATTAGCCATTATTCTCATCTGTGTTATCCATGTATCTCAGTACCTTTGTCAGTGGGGCAGTCACATATTGTTTCTTCTGTGGTCAGGTCAGGACTGCAGAGAAATGGGCTTTCTTTCTCCCAGTATTCTCCTGTTCTCATTAACCTGCCTCTACTTCTTGTCTGGTTGTTCTTCCCATACTTACTGCCTGGCTACTGGCCAATCTGCATTTATTTAAAATATAATTGACAAGATACAGACCAATGTCCTATAGCACTTCCCCTTCTATTTTTTTAAAATAAGATCTCTGAACCTAATATCCTATGTCTAGCTTTTCTACTGATCATTAGCCATAACAACTTGTAACCAACATTCTAAACAAAGGAAAATATCCATAGTCCATTTGGGGGAGGGGGAATGCGGGTGTAGTTTTCTAGGCTACTTCCTGCTTGTTGGGGGTGCTGATAATCTTATGGGGACGTAAAAAAATTAGAATTATGATCAAGTCCTGACTGCAGTATCCTGTGAGGCTTGATTATCTCAGGGAGCATCTTGAATTTATTTTGGGTGTAGAATTCAGACATCTGGGCCATCTGTTTCTACCAGAGATTTCTCAGGTGATTTTTCTTGATCAAACCTGATTTTTCTTACCTCAGAATAAATCCACAGCCTCTCATTTCCTGTGGAAACAAAAGTAAATACTCTTCTTCAAAGTACCATATGTTTTGACTTCAATTTTGAAGTCAAGGTATTTTCAAAATACCTATCTCTGATTTATTCAGAAGCATTTATAAGCAAATATCATTTATCAGCTGTTGCTCTTTCCTCAGCATACAACCAATTCAAATAGAATATAATGACATACAGTTTCCAGACTGTGTATTTTTCATCTTTATATTACTTTATTTTGTCCTCTATTTCTTTTATTTTTATTTTTTTTGGCTTTTTGAGACAGGGTTTCTGTGTATATTTATCCTGGAACTCACTCTGTGTACCAGGCTGACCTTGAACTCACAGAGATCCACCTGTCTCTGCCTCCTAAGTTCTGGGATTAAAGGTGTATGCTACCACATCCAACTACTTTTTCTCTCTTTTTAAATGAATTTAATGTTTTTTTTTTTCTTTCCCAAGCCTGAACATATTTTTAACACACTGTAAACCACTTAGACGTTTTATTTGTCTTTCAATCTCTCTTTACTGTATATCTCTCTTTTTCTGATCACATGAGTCTTTAATTTGCTAAACATTATGGAGAGGATTAAAGTTGTGTCTACATTAGTTATAAACTGATTGGCCCATTAGCTTAGGATTCTTATTAACTCATAACTTATATAGCCCATTATTAGCCATTGTTTTTATGTGTGTTAGCCATGTGACTCTGTACATCATACAGTGGAGCAGTCACATCTCGCTTCTTCTGTGATGGGGTCAGGACTGCAGAGGAATGGGGTTCCTCCTTCCCAGAATTTTCCTGTTCTCATTGACCTGCCTCTACTTCCTCTCTGGTTGTCCCACCTACACCTCCTGCTTGGCTACTGGACAGTCAGCATTTATTTAAAATATAATTGACAGGATACAGACTAATGTCCCACAGCATATAAGTATATATATTTACTCATTTTATGTTAGTTACTTTACTGATCTCTACTAAGTCCTAAGGACATAATCTGCTTGTGATATAATTTATAGGTATGTCATAATATAGGTATGCTATAATTCATGAGTATAATTGTTATAGAAAATAGATAGCTTTTATATAGTTTACATAGAATAAAAGAAAAATTATGCTGCAATTTAAAATGACTCCAATTTAGACTTTAAACTATCATTTAATCATTATACTTTATTTATATGAATTATGAACCTAAACCTGTCAAAAAAGCTAATATAAAGTTTATAAACTGTATTTTAAATATATTTTGAATACTGAAAGCTACATCTAAGTATAAAAATTGCATATTTATCTATTTAATCAGAAATATGGCCATAGATTTGTTCTTTGCTGAGAACCTCTCTCTTTTTTTGTCATTCCTGGGGTACCCAGTTAATGCTAGCAATTATTAATGCTTAATTTAGTTTGAAGGTGATTTCTAAATTCTAGCTTTAGATGTAAAGTTTAAATACATTATACAAATATTTACTGTTATCTTTCTACAAAATGTGTTCTTTGAAACTTTGAGAGGTAGTAATTTATTTTTATCAGTTTCTAGAATTTTCTATAATGAACACTTTGATTCAATAGTATGAAAACAATGCTTCCATTTCAAATCTTCAACACATGAAAAGAAAATTTCTTATTGCAACCAAAATGAAGCTGAATTTGAATAAAGATGGAAGATGTTTTTGTTTCATTGCCTGAAGTGCACAACTGAATATTTTCAATCTGTTTATCCAGTGATTAAGTGACAAGCACAAGAGATGTTGCAAATTCATACAAACAGATGTTCATCTATCATCTGTAAAGTGCAAGAATGTGGAATCTTTACTCCTTAGCACAAAAGCATGAGATTTTCAACTTTAAAATTTCATTTGGAAGCTGACCTCTTCTGTCACCCTGGTTTAGACAGGAGAAATATATTTTATAGTAAACTTTGTTTAACATCTTCAAAATATATTTCATACAAATTTAACTTTAATAAATACTGAAGAAATTTAATTAGTATAGTTAATCCAATATACACAAACCTACTATTAAAGTCTATAAACTAATCTGTGATTGTGAAGTTCATGATACTGTTATTTGCTTGATTTATTTGAGATTATCTTGTTCATACCAGCATGGAGTAAAATATGTTTCGAGTGGTGAGAAATAACTATATTTTGAGTTAATTGAAAAATGTTTTGTGCTTTGTAATTTCACAAAAATCCAGGAACAAATTCATGTTTATCAAAGTCATTGATTTTTTTAAGTTCTTTGACTGTGTTTTTATAAATAAAATTTAGTGAAGTTTAAATTCTGAATCTATTTTACGTGCAATGTTAAATATTATAACTATATATGCTTTTGTCTGTTGAGAAATATGGAATACTCTATTGCTTCTGGAGTTGTGGAGCTGAGAAGCTCTTAAAGGCATGTGTCCTCTTCCTCTTTACATCCACAATCTTCTGGCTATGCAGGGTAGTGCTGACTGTGCCTACTATCACTGTTTCCAGAGCAGAGTCATTTTAGTTCTTGTTGAACATATATCTGATGACAAAGACAGTGGCTTGCAGGTTCTGGTTGATAATGGTATGTAATAAAATGTGCTTGAAATTCATTGGTCATCATGACCCTTTTACCATTAGCCTCTAGCTCCATAGTCTTGTGTTAGGTAACTCAGCCCATTTTGTTACAGAGAGTTGTAGATCTTCAGATTATATGTATCACTTATTCTTCTTTATCAGAAAATAAACAGTTTGGTATAATTATCTATTGCATATCTGAAGATATGGATACAGCTCCTTTAATTTTGTCTTTAGAAACTAGAAGACTCATTGAATATGGTAGAATATTAAAAAGCAAATATTTGTACATTTTGTACTTATTCACAAATTTGGACTTTAAGGATTGTTGCATTTTTATTGAAGCATAGCAAGAATTCTTGATAAGATAATAATATTGACAATATAAGAATAACTTTCATATTCTTTATATGTTGTTTTCTATATTGTGTGAAAAATATACAAAATTAATTTTTTCATAGTACTTAGAAAAAATATACACTTCTAATTATGCATATCTCTTGGACATTAGCCTAAGTTTTAGAAGGATGGATACATAATTGAGAATACATCATCAAACTAAAAGAAATAAAAGCTCCTGGAAAGCAAACAATAAACTATAAAGGACAGAAAGTGGCCTAATCATTCAATGGAAATATCTCTGACTACAGATTAGAAAGAAAACTAAAACCATCTATCTGATAAGGTTTTATTGTTTATAATAATGTCAAACAACATAACAGTGTGAAAATCAAGTAAATAGAATAACACATAAAAGACCAGAAATATAAATTTTACCAAAGAAGAAATAAAAATAACCAGTGAGTGTGTAATTAACTTGCCATTATGACCAACAGGAAAGAAATACAAATACAAACCTCTATGAGGTAATAATTATAATAGGATACCTATTACCAAAATATCAAAAAATATTAAGGACTATAGAGTACGAAAATAATGAAATTGCTGAAACTTGTATGTTCTTTTATAAGAATGTCAACTACTCCAGTTATTATTATACGGGGAATGGCAGTATAGAGTTTTCTCAAAAAATTAAAAATATAATTAATACATGACTCAGCAATTCCTTTTTGGGATATGCACATCAATAAAGTAAAAACATCATAATATAACAATGTTTGAATTTCCAGTGTTCACTGGAACACTATCCACAGGAGCCAATTAATAGCAGCAAAGTAAATGGCCATCTTTGAATGGACTGATGAAAAAATGGTGATGTAATTGCATAAAAGAATAGCAATTATTCCTAAAAATAAAAAGACTTTGCTATTTCCATGGCATGAACATTTATCACATTATAATAAAAGGAATAATCTAAACTTGGAAAATAATATATCACATAACTATTATTTATTTATATATTTTTCATTTTACATACTAACCCCAGTTCTTCCTTCCGTCCCTTTTCCCATACACCACTTCCCACCTGCTGTAGAAAAATCTTACAGCCCTCAAGTTACCTGCCCTACTGGGGCGTGGCCCCTATACTATTTATGCCAATGTAAATCATTTTATCCACTCTCTTTTCTAGCTGCAGGATTCAGTTTCAGTTCTCCGTTCCAGCAGAGGATTCTGATTTGTGAGTCTACCCCTAAATAAAAACCGTCTATTATTCTCAATTCTGAGCTCTTGTGGGATTTTCTTTAATTGTCCTTATTCATCTGGCACCCACGTGGATTGGGACTCCACACCTACCAGGTGCACAACCTAAATGGCTAGCCGGTCTACAGTCCAGAAATTCTCCCAACCCTTCCTGCTTGGATTACTTTTACCTAAGGTTTTTGTAGAACCCCGGCCACAGCAGAGCTTACTGCATGTGGTCACTTTGAAATTCCCCAAGGGCACACATGACTGTTGCATTCCCTGGTGTGGTTCCTTACCATGTGGTAACTTCTGTGACTTCCGGTTTGTGCTCCCTGACCATAAGTTCTGGGTTTCTTGCTCTGTGTATGGAATTGATTTAATTGTTTTTAATTTGTCAAGCAAAGCGTATTTCTCAGCATTTAGCCAGTACAAAGGCAGGAAACTAAAGCAGCTCAGGACCATTCCTGTTTCTACCGTGTCTCTGCAACCACAACATGTGCTGGACAATAAAGATTATTAGATGTAAAAGAATTTACTGGATCTCATAACAGGTAATTAATAAAACAATATGACAGACTACATTAATATTGAAACTTTTAGTATTTTTTTTTTTTTTGCTAATACTATGGATTGTACTCGGCAAGGCTTATATGGTTATGGTGATACTTCAATTTATTGGATATTAGAACTCAGTTTTGTTCTTTATGCTTTATCATTGAAAAAGAATGTGGCACTTTTAGAAATACTACAGTATATACAGACTAATAATGAACAGCTAGTTGACAGGATTAATACCATCAAAAATCAAAAGTTACCTGAAAAAGTAATACTATTAAAAAGAATAACATTAATTTGACACATAAAATTGAATCCATATCTAAGGGTACTGAGAAATGTTTTGGAGTTAGACAACAGTTCTGTCCTTCTCTATATCTAAACATGTTGTTAAAAGGAATATTCAGAGTTTCTGTCTCATGT
>NW_004949111.1:801172-804933 GCF_000317375.1 Microtus ochrogaster
GATGGGTTCATTTAGGGGACAAGTTTCCCGGAGACATGAAGGTCTGATAATAATAGCAGACTTGGCCCTATCTAGGGTACATGTAGTTTTTCCCAGAACTGTTCATTCCCCTCCTAGGCCTGGTGTCTGACCACAGATATCCTGTTTTGGCTGCCTAGGAGTACTGACTTTACCTTGAACTTACATTTGTTTGTGTGAAGGCTTTGCAAAATGGCATTATAGCAGCTAAGCTGGGGTCTTTCATACCTATCTATTAGCAAGAGAATGTTGAGCACTGAAAACACTCCACTTGGAGCTTGTTTTCTTCTCGGCCAAACTGGACTATGGGCAAGGAACTGCCCATGCCTCATCCACTGACAAGTTACATGGCATCCGGAAATGGATAAGCAGGACTGTCACATCTTGCCAAGACAGGGTAAGACAGTTTTGAACAATTTCCTCCATCTGAAAATTATCTGTCAGTTATTCTAGGCTAAATTTATCAGTTTGTAAGTTGCCCTATGTAAAGAGAACAAATGAAAGTTAGTGATCAAAGGGAGTGGTATAATGATGAACATGTTATTTGAGGCTCACTCAGCAGGAGTATTTGAAGGGAAACTAGGCCTTAGTCAAAGTTGGTTGCTTCAATGTTGCAAATGAAACTTTGGGTGATTATTGTTGTCTCTGTAATTTGTTACAAATTTTGGAAGTTGCTTGTTTGTACTTCTTACTTTCTCTTTTTCGGATCTTCAATGTGGTTGAAGACTAGATAGTTGTAGTTACTTTCCTTTCATGACTGGACCAAGTTATTTATTATACAAGACTTAAATTAGTTAGGATAGAATAATTATTGAATATATTTGTTCTTATTGTATATAATTTTGTATTAGGCTTAGACGGCTCTTATTTAAACAAAAAGGGGAGGTGCTGTAGGAAACTCCTACAGCCAATAGCCTTCAAGTTACCTGCCCACTGGGTCATGGCTTCTTATACTGTTTATGCCTATGTAATACGTGTCTACTCTCTTTTCTGGCTGTGGGTTTGTTTTTTCTTCTCTGTTCCAGCAGAGGATTCTGATTTGTGAGTTTATCCCTAAATTAAAACAACAACAACAACAACAACAACAACAACAACAACAAACAACTTTATCTTATTCTCAATTGTGAGATAGTGTGGGATTTCTTTTAAGTCCTTCTTAACCCACCCCTTTATGCTGTCCATCCACTCATTTTTCAGAGGGGTAAAGCCTCCCTTGAATAGTCAACAAAGTCTCAAATACCAACATGAGATAGAACCAATCCCAAGCCCCACCCCTAGTCTGTATCAAGTCTGAACAATAAATCCCACCACAGGGAATGGGCACCAAAAATCCAGTTAATGTACCTGGGATAAGTTCTGATCCTACTACCAGAGTTTCCCCCAAACAGATCAAGCCACATAACTGTCACCACATTCAGAGGTTCAACTTTGGTTCCATTCAGGTTTCTCAGCTGTTAGTCCAGAGTTCTTTTGCTCCCACTAGCTCAGGTTTGCTATTTCTGTGATCTTAGCCACCCCTTGCACATATGAACCCTACTCTTTCTCTTCAACTGAACTCCAGGAGCCTAGTGCTTCGCTGTGGGTCACTGTATCTGTTTTTTATTATTTACTAGATATAGGCTCTATGATGACAATTAGGGTAGTCACTAGTCTGATCATAAGAGAAGGCCCATTCAGTCATGCTCTCTACTATAATGAAGAGTATTATCTGGCATCATCCTTTTGGATTCCTGGGAATTTCCCTAGCATCTGTTTTCTCCCTAACCCCACATAGGGTTTCTTGTATCAAGATAAATCTTTCATTGAACTCTCCTTCCATCTCTCCTGCAGCATGGACATCTTGATCCCTTATGCTCCCATTTCCCATCCCTTCCCTTCTATACCCCCTCCCAATTTACACATGAGATTTTAAGTAATTCCCTTTCCTGGTGCTTTTCATGTATGCTCCTTTTAGGGTTCTTCTTTTTACTTAGCTACTATGGAATTATGTATTGTAGCTTGGTTATCATTTGCTTTATGTCTAATATACACTTATGGGTAACTAAATACTGTGTCCTCAATTTGGGATAACTTACTGAGAGTGGTTTATTTGAAATATTGTTTTTTAATGTGTAAATATTTTATATTTTTATTTATCCATTTTTTGATTGAGGAGCATCAAAGTTGTTTCACATTTCTGCCTGGTGCTAAGAATATAGTTGAGCAAATATACTTGTGGTAAGATTGCGCATCCCTTGTGTATATGCCCAAGAATGGTATTCCTGAGTATTGAGGGAAATTTATCCCCATATAATTCAATTTGTCAGTTATTTCTTAAAAGAAAAAAAAACACTTTCCTGAAGCTTGGCATGATAATACATACATTTAATTCCAGCACTCTAGAGGCAGAAAGATAAATCTCTGTTCCAAGCCAGCCAGAGATATACAATGAATCCTTGGCTTACAAAGAATGATATTTCCTTAGAAGTGTATATAAGGGTAATTGTTACACGAAAGAACAATCATATCCACATATATTACTGTTTTGTAGATCTTACATTTAAATGTACAGATAAGGACAAAAACAGTCTTGGGTTGCTATGCTAAATTTATCAGTTTGTAAGTTGCCCTATGTAAAGAGAACAAATGAAAGTTAGTGATCAAAGGGAGTAGTATAATGCTGAACATGTTATTTGAAGCTCACTCAGCAGGAGTATTTGAGGGAAACTAGCACTGGCAAAAGTCAAACACTAGTCAATTATAATATAGTTCATGCATATTTAGAATATATTCAGGATGAAAAGAAATAAGAAATAAAAGTGAAAATACAATGAGTGTCACATCTCTAGAAATGCTCCCCATACTATTTCTTCAAATTCCATCCAACATTTCTGTAGACGTTAGCACAAAGTGATTCCAGGGATAGAGTCATGTTAGTTCATTTCAGGAATTAAACTTTTTGTTGTTACAAAGAACATTGTTCTCTCAAAATTAAAGCCAAAACTTTGAAAATTTTTAAAGCAAAATATTTATCTGGAAATTAAAATAAATCTCTATTGAAGACACAGAACATTTTTAATTTTATTTTAGAAAAAGGTTCTGGGGAAATATTTATTAAACTGAAAACTGAAAGTAATTGTTATATCAGACTAATTATTATTGAGAAAATCATTCTGAAGGCAAAAATCTAATGTAAATGTTAGTATTTCCCACTATTAAATGATAATAATCACAGTAAAAGATTCTAAATGACATTTTTTAAAAAGCAAGTGTAATTTCCACTTTGATTTACAAAATAGTTGGACATGTTTGCACTCCCACTATCAATATCGTATGAATAGGGTTCCTTTTCCCCCACATCCTCTCCAACATTTGATTTTAGTTGCTCTTTCGATCCTTGTCATTCCAAACTTGTTTTGCATTTCCGGTCTTTACTAGAGACTTTGAACATATTTTGTTAAATTTCTTAACCATTTTTGTTGTTCTTATAAGAAATATGTTCATTATAGGTCCATCTTTTCAATGGGTATGAATATTTTGTGTTGCTGTTGTTATTTTGTCTCCTTAATTTCTGTATATCCTGGATATTAACCCTCTGTAAATTAAACAATTAGCAAAGATCTCCCATTCTATTGGATTTTTCTCCTTCAGTCTGTTGATTGTTTACATAGCTGTGAAGAACACACCAATTGGGTATTCAATACCAAATGTACATAAGCTGAAATGATACAGATAAGAAACATAATAAAGACTGAGTAACCCCA
>NW_004949111.1:805580-811995 GCF_000317375.1 Microtus ochrogaster
AAAAAAAAAAAAAGTCAGGACAGAAACCAAAACAGAATGGGAACTTGGAGGCAGGAGTTGATGTAGAGGCCATGGAGGATTTCTGCTTACTGGTTTGTTCCCCATAGCTTCCCTGGCTTGCTTTCTTATGGAACCTCAGACCAAGAGTTCAGGGGTGTCCACACCCTCAATGGGTTGGTCCCTCCCACATGAATCACTAATTAAGATAATGCACTATAGCTAGATCATTCAGAATAATTTTTTTTCAATTGAGGTTCACTCTTTTCAGATAACTGTAGCTTTTGTCAAGTTAACATAAGACTATATAGCACAGGGGGTAATATAATTACAATATAATAAAAAATACAAGAAATAGTTCTAAAAGATATAAAAGAACATTAAGATTATTAAAATTTTCATATGAACATTCATAAAAATATACATACTGAAATATTTCAGCCAGGTGAAATAATGGATATGACTTGTGGCTCGTGTGTTAGTCTTCCTTTTGATCCTGGGATATTTTATATTAAATAAATAGCTTAAAATGTGTATATGGGTGCTTTGCCTACACCTAATTCTGTACACCACATATGTGCCTGGTGCCTATGGAGGAAAGAAGAGGATGTTGGATCTCCTGGAATTAGAGTTGCATGAGTTGTAAATCAAAATGTGGACCATGAGACTTTAATTAGGGTCCTGTGGAGTAGACAGTATTCTTAACTATTGATACATCTTTCCAATAAATACTGAATAACGATTTAAGCAAGCTACTCTATTTAAGATGTTTTGGCAAATAAATGGTGAAAACAATGTACTCGACCAACGAATTTTCAGTGGCTATCAAAGGTCCAAATCAGTGTTATAAATTTCCAAGTACTTAAAATGGTTGGCATAGAAAAATAACTGCATTTTTTATGGGATAGGTGCTAGGTTTAATAAAACAAAAAATACTCAAATTAAAATTTTAGATATAATCAAGAAAATACAAATGTCACTGGTAAAAGGTAAGATGTAAGACTCCAGCACAGCGCATTTGTAGGTAAATAGAAACTGAACTTTTATATAGGTTTAAAAGAGAAGAATTCAGAAGTCTGTTTTAGAAGTAAAGCTAAAGACATTGGAAGGATACTTTCACAGAGTCATAGATGTAAGGTACTAGAGAAATGTGTGTGTTTTAGAAATATTATATGAAATTAATTATTTGTAGCTTAGGGTCACCTTTCATTACTAAGTTATATGTTTATGCTGTACTTTCATTTGCATTTCAAGTCTTATGTTTGATATATGTAGGCACTCTTTTGGTTCTACTTTCTTAGTATATCAGTAACAATAAAGTTCATATGTGTTACACATGAGCATATTATCATTAATAATAATAACTAATGTGATATGTATCTGCTGAAGGTAGACCCTACTACTTGAGTGGTGACAGTATCTACCTATATGTGAATCCCACTGATTAAATTATTACATCTTTGTTCAATGCTTTGAACTAATAAAATACGGAAGTAATGTTTACTAAACTTAAATTTCAAAAGATGAAGCTATTTTAGTGAGCCTGAATTTTTGCCTTTTTAAGCTTGAAAAATAAATGAGCAAGCATGAGGAATCAATGTTGTCATTCCTCTTAGAAAATAAATTTAAAAATTTATAATGGTAGAAGTTTCCTTAGTATTTTAGCCCTGCATACCTTTCCCTAGAAGAAGGGCAACTTACCCAATAATATTGGCTTAAAAAATAATGCTTTGGAAACTTTTGAAGAATCTCTTCTCTCATTTTTATATGACCGTTCTTGAACTTTACTGAAATATAAAACACCTGTTTGAGAAAGGTTTTTGAACCTGAGAGCTCTGAAGTTTATTTTAATACCCTTCATAGAATCACCCAAACATCCTTTTCAATGGCAAACACTGACACCAACCTGTGTAGCAGTAACAGCCTGTGTATTGAATCAAAGCCTAATGTTTTTATCTGACACAAAGAAAACTGGATTATCAATAACCTCATGAGCTTCCCACAGAGCTTCACTCCGAGAAAGCTTCAAATATAGTGTGTAATATTGGCAAAAGAAGAAATGAACACATCAATCAACCACTAGTGGGAACTTTACTTCTCTGGTTAAACGAATACCACCAATTCATTTCCTTTCTTTTGGAAAAAGTGTTATAATAATTTAATATCAGAACGCTTTACATTTATAATTCAGTGATATTAAATAAAACATTCTGTAACCATGACCACTAACAACAACATCCAGAAAATGTCATTTTACAAAACTGAGAATCCATACGTGCAGTCTTATTCTTTTTTCTAGCTACTGAAATGCTATCATTTTGCTTTTTGTCTCTGTGAATTTCACCTTACATTCCTTGGCATATGCAAAAACTAGACAACAAATTTTTGCACTGATGCTTGCTCAATGAAGTTTATTGCTACTCTAATCACAATGACTAGAAAAAGGAAACAATATAATGCCCCTAAACTGACAAATAGACAAAGACAATGTGCATTGTATATACTATGAAATATTATTCATCTATAAATAAAACTGAAGTTATGAAATTTGCAGGTAAATAAATAGAAATAGACAAGATCTTATTGAATAAGGTAATCCCAATCCATAAATACAAACACAACACTTTCATTCTAATGTAGGAGTATAAAATTTAGAACAACCACAGAAACCAAGAAAGTGAAAGACCCGTTGGTGTCAGGAAGCTCTAAAAAGAGAAAATCAGAATACAGATTACATGAATTTGGAACAGGGGGAAACAGGGGAACATTATTTGGGGTGAGGGAAGGAGAGCAACACAGAAGGAGAAGGATAAATAAAACTAAGGGTGTTAAGGGTATATAGAAAAGCCATAGGAAGTATACTATTTCATATTTACCTGAATATAAGGGTGTGTGTGTATACAATACATATATATGTACACAAATATTTGTATTTATAAAAATCTTGATCTGGAAATGAAACTTACCAAAAGGTCTCTTCACTGTTCAACATGTACAGTACTAGGAGGTACCCAAAGATGAAATAAAGTAAGAGTTCTACTCAGATATCCACAAAAGTGAACATTATGGTTAAATGGTTCAAAAAGTACAATAGTGTTAGGTACCCCTAACAGTACTGGGTGTAACCAAAAGATGTCTAATTGATTTTAAGGTCCACTCAATAGGAAGAAATTCTTACTGGATACTTAAAATCTAGCTAATTATCTATGGCTAGTGAGGTCACAGATGTTAGAACAACACCTACAACTAGCACTTTACTAAACCCATGTATTATAAACTTATTATTTAACCCAAAGATATGCTCTTATCCTTCATTAAAGAAGTTTCTTTCTACAGCAAATGGAGACCATTACAGAAAAAGTATAATTGGCCAAAAACTGCAGAAAACAACTGATTGTGGCACACCCAGAACCAGTTGATATACACACCACAATTCTCAGATATAAGGCACAGGAAAAATAAGAAAAGAGTTAAATCAAAAATTATGTGAGGAAAAGGAAGTTAGGTGTGAAATTTTTCCTTCTAGATATGACAAGAAAGCTGTACCATAAAATCTCAACAATATCACTGCCTAATTAAGACATAAAAAGGAAAATACCAACTGACAGGTCAGTATGGATGGAGGAAATCTCATCTGGTTTGCCCTGAGATGTATAGCCAGTAAGGAACTGTAGAGAAATGTAAAATTATATTTTCTCAGTGGTATGCCTACTGATTAATTATCCAGTAGAAAAGCTTCATCTCTAAAACCATATGCGAACAAGCAAAACTAAATGGACACTGAACATATTATTTTAATTTGTTTAAAATTATTTATTTTTATTCTGTCAACTTTCTATCCCATACCTTTATTTAATGTATTCTCTAGTTTTAAATGATTTTGGTAAAAATTTAATACTTTTATTTATTTGTATTTATTTCTTCGAGACAGGGTTTCTCTGTAGCTTTGGAGCCTATAATGGAACTAGCTCTTGTAGACCAAGCTGGCTTTGAACTCACAGAGAACCACCTGTCTCTGCCTCCTGACTCCTGGACTTAAAAGTGTACATCACCACCACCTGGCAATGTTTTAATTTTTTAATTAAATTTTTCATTCAATATATTTTGATCATATCCTTTCCCTTCCTCAACCTACTCTAGTTTCTATTCAGCTCCCTATTCATCTTTCTTTCTTTTTCTCAAAGCAAAAATAAAGACCAAAATCAACAGAAACAAATAAAACCCTGTAAGTCAAACAAAGAAAAGAGACCCAAACAAAACCAAAGAGCACCATAACTAAATAAAATTATTAAAAGGCCACCAAAAAATATGGAGTCCATTTTGTGTGGACATCTATTCCTGGACATAGGACCTTCTCTGGAGTACTATTAATATGCCAAGTGACACTCTATTAGTGAAAACATATTTTCCCTTTTTCAATGGGTATCACTTGTAAATAGCTTATTGGGAAGGTGAGAATCTTATTCTCTTTCATATCTCTAAGGTGGAATTTTTGTCTGGTCAGAATCTGTTTGAAGGTCTTGTGGATAATTTCAAAATCTCATGTAAGTTCACAGATATTGTTTCTTTATTTCTGTCTTTTTCTTTTATTTTATATTTTTCTGGTATTGACTTCTGCCTGATATGTCCAGTATCTGTAGTAAAGGTGGGCATCTTTTCATATATCAGATATTTGAGAAAGAGAATTACTATTTTTTGTCTTTGAATTGAATACAATATTCAATCTAAATATTCTGAAAATAGCATAGATTGAGAGTAGTTCTTGTTTATTACTCATTTGGTTAGTTTTATAGAAAGGAAGAAAAATACCTCAATTTTTAAAAAAAAAAAAGCAAGGGGGGCCTATGAAAGTATTTGAAGGGAGGAAAAGAATAGAACTGATGTAATTATATTATAGTCTCAAAAATAAAAATAATAATAGAGCTGAATTAAAATAAATTTCCTTTATCCATTGAGAAAATCTTTTGTTTTTAATTCTTTCAATTGATAAGGTTTACTAGTTTAATATATTCTTGTATTTATTTTTACATCTAATAAATGATCTAATTTAATAATTGTTGCATATACTTTTAATGTGCTAACGGCTTTGTTGGTAAGGATTGAGGAAAATTTTTTTGGTGTGGTACAATTCTGTATTCTGTCAATTATGTTTTAAATAAACTCTTATTGGCCAGTAGCCAGGCAGGAAGTATAGGCAGGACAACCAGATAGGAAGTAGAGGTGGGTCAATGAGAACAGGAGAATTGTAGGAAAGAGGAAACCCATTCCTCTGCAGTCCTGTCCTGACACCAAAGAAACAGGATATGACCTACCCCAATGAAAAAGTACCAACCATGCGGCTAACATATACTAGAATAACCAGCTAATATAAGTTATAAGAGCTAATACAAAGCCTGAGCTAATGGGCCAATCAGTTTATAACTTATAGAGACCTCTGTGTGATTTTCTCTGGGATGAAATGGCTGGGGGACAGAGTGAGACAGAAATCCCAACAAATAGGCCCTACATGTTACATTTTGTTAAGGTTTGGGCATCTGTATTTCTCAGAAATTTTGGTCTATTGATTACTTCTCTTGGAGTGTATTCATATAATTTTTGTATCAGTACAAAGATATCTCCAACATCAGTTTGGAAATGATCCTTCATCCTCAAATTTTTGAATCTTAATTGATATTCTTCTTTAAATAACTGACAGAATTTTACTATAATGCCATGTAGTTCTAGGAGTTACATTTTAGGAATGTTTTCTCTTGCTCATTAACTTCTTAATACTAGTCAGTTACTGTTTGAGCATTTATTTATTTGTGAACATCTTCATGTGAGAATCTATTTTTTTTTAGTTATTTGTCTACTTTACTATTGAAACTCACAGATAGTGTAGGAGGTCCTTCTGTATTTGTGTTGCTTTCATTGGTTAAATAAAGAAACTGACTTGGCCTTTTGATAGGGCAGTACTTAGATAGGTGGAAAGACAGAACTGAATGCTGGGAGGAGGAAGGCAGACAGAGAGAGCCCCCATGAAGTCGCCAGATCAGAGACACTGAATCTTTCCCGGAAAGCCACGACCTCATGGTGATACACAGATTAACAGAAATTGGTTAGATCAGGATGTGAGAGTTGGCCAAGAAGATGATAGATATAATGGGCCAGGAAGTAATTAAATTAATACAATTTCTTTGTGGTTATTGCAGGGGTTAAGCCAGCCAGGCGGCATGACACAGCCTGCTCCTCCATACTACACACAAGTCTATTGGCAAATATCAACATTTAAAAGTTAGGTGTTTTTTTTATTTTAGCCATTCTGACAGGTGTAAGATGATATCTCAAAGTTGTTTTGATTTGCATTTCCCTGATCACTAGGGAGGTTGAGCATGACCTTAAGTGTCTTTTGGCCATTTGTACTTCTTCTGTTGAGAAT
>NW_004949111.1:813620-833054 GCF_000317375.1 Microtus ochrogaster
AAAAAAAAAAAGTTAGGTGCTAAGGAGATCTTGTCTACTTCCCCTTCCAGGGGGGATAAGTGTATTTCTGTCCGCCTCTCTTTGGGTTCTAATTTCTTATCTTCTCTGCAGTTGTAGACTGTAGACTAGTTGTCCTTTGCTTTATGTCTAATATCCATTGATGAGTGAGTATATGCCATATTTGTCTTTCTGTGTCTGGGTTAAATCACTCGGGATGGTTTTATATTTTAGTTCCATCCATTTGCCCACAAATCTTAAAAAAAATGTCACTGTTTTTTTTTTCCACAGAGTAGTATTCCGTTGTGTATATGTACCATATTTTTCTTTATCCATTCTTTGGCTGAGGGGTCTCTAGGTTGCTGCTATGAACATAGTTGAACAAATGGACTTGCAGTATGAGTGGGCATCTGGAGGACAGGACAGAGGAATGGGGAGTGCAGTGGTGAGAAGGGGGGCTAAATGGGAGGACAGGAAGGAGAGGGAACTGGGAATGGTATGTAAAATAAGATTGTTTTAAAAATAAATAAATAAATGTAAAAATAAAAAAGATATTGGGTACTTCATTGGTGTACCATAAATATGAATGGGAAAACAAACCCATCTCAAGAATACTTTCCTAGTTAACCCTAAAAATGAGCTAATAGGTGTCATAATCTGTATTATGATTTCATTTCCTTTTGCTTCTTTTTTTCTTTACTCACATATTACATCCAGACCCGTTTCCCTCCACTCACTACCCCCAGTCTATTCCCCCACCTCCCCTCTCCATCATTTTCACCCCACTCTGACTACCCTCAGAAAAGAGTAGGCCTCCCAGGGAGATCAACCAAACATGGCATAGCAAGCTACAAGATCAGGCACATAACACCACATTAAGGCTGGACAAGGCAACACAGTATGAGGAAAATGGTCCTATAAGTAGTCAAAACAGTCAAGGACTGCCCCTGTTTAGAAATCGTACAAAAACATCAAGACACTCAGCCATGTAAGTATAGATATATAGATAGATATGGAGAGAGAGAAAGAGAGAGAGAGAGGACCTAGGTCAGAGCCCTCCAGGCTCCCCAATCTCTGAACACCTTGAATCTCTGAGACATATTCTCCTGGTATCCCTGACCCCTTTGGTTCCTCTGATCCTTTCCCCGCCTCCTCCACAGGACTCCTATAGTTTTGCCTAATGTTTGGCTGTGGGATTCTGCATCTGCTCTAATCAGTTGCTGGAAGAAGTATCTCTGGTCTCTTTGGTGAGAAGTTTGCTATGCTCTTGCCCAGAATACTCTACCTGCAGAACAAACTGCAGGTTTTGTGGCTGAGTTGATGTCCCAAACTCTCAACCGGAGGCCTTGTCTTGTTACAGAATATGGACAGCTCAGGTGTCATGTTCCCCATTGTTTGTATTATGACCATGTTAATTATTCCCAAGAAAGAAACTCCAGGGATCCCGATCCCTATAAAAAGCACAAGAGGGTTTTTAATATGCAAATGTGACTTTGGACTACATCTCTATCACTCCAAAACAGTGGATGAGGGAAGTACAGTCTTGAATCCAGGGAAAAGGTCAACTTTTAAAGGAGAAATTCCATAATCATGAAAGTTGGTGAGTCTTGCGATAAATACCCCATTGCCTGACTTCCCTTTTTGCTTTTGACTAGCATTTCAGCTTTATTAGTCCCTGAGAACAATACCTCAAATTCCGCCTGAAGCAGTTTCAGAAAAGAACATGTCATCCTGTGATCCCTGGCTAAGATGCTAGGTTAAAAAATAAACAACAACACTCCCCAACCTAAGGGGATTATATCTAGCACTGGATAGAGAGATGTGGTTTCTATGTTAACCATTCATGGGGTAGTAAGGAGCCTATTGGGTAAGGTAGTTTCTAAAACCGTTGGTCAGTTTTTGCACACAAAAACTCTAACAAATGGCCATTAAAAACTGACAAGGTATCTTCAAGGACAGGATGCTTCTAGGAACATCTGGACCTTGTTAAATTTTATGGATCCGTAGCTCTTTAATTGGCTATTTTCAGGGTATCTGTTTAAATTCTGCTATATTAAAGCACATTTTTGAAGCTGGGATAAGCCCCCACTCAATATATGGCTTAAGATGAATCCCCTTCTTTAAAATGGAGTTTGCAAAGTCAGGTCCTCACATTCCCTCTTCTTCCTTGTGACTACAAGAGCCAATCATGGGCCTCAATCTTGCTTTAACTTACTTAATTTTCTTGAAGCCCTCTGAGTTTCCTTGGACAAGGGCTGGTAATAAGCATGTCCCCTTGCATTTGTAGCCATCGGTTGATATCTCTCTACCATTAGTGGAATTGTCCCAAATGTTTCTTTTATGAATTGTACAACCCCACATAAAATGCAAGGTCCAAAAGTTAGGAGTAGGATTAATATAAAGAGGGGACCAAATAATCATCCCTGATTTGAATCTCATTTATTTTTGCATTTATCTAATACTTCTATTAATTTTGAGCTTTTTCACTACCCCTGAATTGTTAACATAGAAACAACATCTTTCTATCCAGTGCTGGATATAATCCCCTTATGTTAGGGAGGTTTTTTTTTTTTTTTTTTTTTCCTAGTATCTTAGCTAGGGATCACAGGATGATATGTTCTCTTCTGAAACTGCTTCAGGCTGAATTTGAGGAATTGTTCTCAGGGGCTAATAAGGCTAAAATGCTAGTCAAAAGAAAAGAGGGAATTGAGGCAATGGGGTATTTATCAAGAGCATCTGGTTCACAGACTCTGTTGAATAGTCAGGGATGTGCATGCATATCAGCTGGACTGGCCCGTATCAGTTTTCAGTGAGTTCAGGGTTTACAGTCATTTGGTTCTGATTATAGTCAGCAAGTGATGCTTGGCTGTGTCTGCCAACCAAGTGGAAACCTGTTGAGACAAGTTCAAATAGGAAAAAAGGTTAAAATTTTTGTACTTAAAGGAAAATAATACATTTGAAACGTTCAGGCCCATATGAAATCTGTATTAGAGAGAAAAATAACCGATAACAGATGCCTGGAAAATGGTAGAAATAGACACATACCTTTGAATCTTAGCAATAACCACAGAACTGGGTTAAAATCATATAAACCTATATTCAGAAGAAAACCAAAAGAAATTTAAAATCTTGTTCTTGTGACCCTAACAGTAAGCATTCATCACTTTTTCAGCTTATAAGAACTATAATGTAGAAGGGGAAAGAAATCTATTTTTTTAAATCTTAATTATTTATTTATACCACTGTAACCTGCACTTATATCTTATCTTATTTTCTGAGACCCTAAAGCTTATGAACTTTTATAACTTCAGACCAAAAATTGTGAGTAATGGCAGAAACAGCTGGATGCCTGGATAGTCACCCAGTGTTCCTCTGAAATGTTGGGGCCTCCATCTTCATTCTACTGACCTAGCTTCTATTTCCTTATGTCTATTTAAATTGATTATCTAATATTGATTTAACTTTGTTATGTGGTATCTATTATGAAAGTTGTTCATTTCCTTTAACTTTTCCAATTTTGTGGAATATAGTTTTGGATTTCCTTGATAAATCTCCTTGTTTCTGATTTTATGTATTCGGATATTCTTTCTCTCCTTTTTAGCTAGTTTCAATTAGGGATGGCTTATATTTCTGATTTTATCAGAGAACCAACTCTTTGCTACATTAATTGTTTGCATTGTTCTCTTTGTTTCTATTATTGATATCAACCCTGATTTTGTTTATTTCCTGTTAGCTACTACTTTTGGGTGTACTTGCTCCTTTTTGCTCTAGATCTTCCAGGTGTACAATTAATTTGCTAGTATTTGACCTCTCCAGTTTATGAAGACATTAGTGCTATGAACTTTCTTATCACTGCTTTCATTGTGTCCCATAAGATTGGTTATTTTGTGCATTCATTTTTGCTGAATTCTAGGAAGCATTTAACTTCTTTGTCTCTTCCTTAACCTAGTGATATCACAGTAGAGTTATTTTCTTGAGTTTATAGAATTTTTGTTGTTTCTGTTGTTGGTGAAATCCAGCTTTAATCCATAGTGGTATGATAAGTAGAGGGGGTTATTCCAATATCATTGTATCTGTTGAGACTTGTTTTGTGGCCAAGCATATGGTCAGTTTTGAAGAAGGTTCCATGCAGCGCTGAGAAGAAGATATATTTTTTTTGTGTTTGGGTAAAATGTTCAGTAGATATATGGTAGGTTCATTTGATTCATAATGTCTGTTAGCTCCATTATTTCTGTATAGATTTTATGTAATCTGTTTATTGGTGAGACTGTGGTATTGAAGTTTCCCACTATTAATGTGTGGAGTTTGTTGTGTGATTTAAGTTTTAGTAATGTTCCTTTTAGAAAACTGGATATCCTTATATTGGGTGGATAGATGATAAGAAATGAAATATTTTGGTGGATTTTTCCTTTGATGAGTTTGAAATATCATTCTTCTCTTTTGATTAATTTTTTGGTTTGAAGTCTATTTTATTTGATATTAGAATAGCTATATAGCTATTATCTTGTGGTCATTTGCTTGGAAAATCTTTTCCAACCATTTACCTTTGTTGTTGAGGTGTGTTTCTTGTATGCATCAGAAAAAAGAAGGATACTGTTTTCTTATTCATTCTATTAGTATTTGTCTTTTCATTGGAGAATTGAGTCCATTGACACTGAGAGATATTAATGATCAATGATTGCTATTTCCTGTTATTTTATTGTTGTGGTTGAGAGTGATAGTATGTTTACATATATGTGTGTGTGTTTGTCCTTCCTTTGAATTATTCTGGTATTAGTTTATGTATTGCTGATGTTTTTGTGGGTGTAGTTAACTTCCTTATGTAGGAGTTTTCCTTCTAATAACTGTTTTAAGGTTGTTCTCTCTTTTTTTTAATTTATTCTAATTCTTTTGTATTAAACATTTATAATTTCTTAGCTATCATTCTCTGTCTCAATCCTAAATTGATTCCATTTCTCTGCTCTATTCTTCTATTTTTCATTTTCCTATCTCTGTTAATTTCTGGGATGCTTTTGCTTCTGTCTCCAATTCTGTTAACTCTCTTTGTTCTTACCCAGCTGTATAGACACACAAAACGATGCAGGCATATGTAACCAGGCAACCTACATAAACAGATAAGGGAAGGTTTTGGCCTTTGGTTCATTAGCATTTTTGTCAAGTGTTAGCAGGCTTGAATGTTAGCAAACTCTTAATCTTGATGCTTATCAGAGGCTCCAGTGAAAGTTTGCCTTCCTCTGGGATGTGGATAGATAGTTAATTATTTTTCTTGATATTAAGGCAAAAGCAGTTAATCTCCTGAAGTAATGTCATCAGTAAATTGAGGTGAAGGTGAGGTGAATTGTTAGGAATGCTTAAATGCAAGGTTAGTTTTAGGTCATCACTTTTCTTATCTATAAGTAAGGTAAAACCAAGGCATACTTATTTTTTCTATCCATGTGAGCATTTACAAGTTAGCAGCTTTGGGCATGTAGGAATTCTATATCCTTTGGATATCTGTGAGTGTCTTAAATAAAATGCATTTGCCTGGACCCTAAGTGCTGACTGAACTCCTGTGAATAAAGACAATTTCAGGAAGGCAGATTTCCATGCTTACATACAAGAGAGGAGTAAAGGCCTGGCTATAGGAAGCAGGTTTCTTCACTATGTGACTATCTACACATAGCTCAAACAGTGATGAACTGTGGTAGACTAATCCCAAATTTGTAACAGAAGGGGAGTAAGTTACAATGTAGGGGGCTAAAAAAAATGTGAGCCTATTTCCATCTTGTCTAAACATCAGAGAGTTTGACATTGCTCAAAATTGTTGACAGCAACCAGGGATATACATCCAGTTCTTTGTTTTTGGAAATTAAGATGGCCCATACAGGTAGCCCTACTCCAACCTGACCAATAGTAGGGATATTCAAACATATTTCTGCTCCTTTTGAAATAGGAGGTTTGTCCTTGGAAGTGGCTGCCTATTGGATACTTTGTCTAGAGTGGGTTCACTACTTAAACAATAGAATGCGTTATCATGGATTAATTGCTTAATGGCTCAAATTATTGAAGCAAGTAATTTTTCTAATTGTCCTTTGTATCACATTAAAGCAGTCTTTTGTCTTCTTACCCCTGCTGTACTTGGTTATAATGATGTATGGAAAATTAAATGCAGTGGGATTTCAGCATTCACTGGATCCCCCCTTCAGAACTATCTTATATTTTCTGTTTTATTATTTTTACTTGTGTCTTCTCCCTCTTTACCATTTTTCTGATCCCCATATACCATTCTTGTAAGTGGTATATTTGTTGAAGCTGGTCTTCAACACTACAGTGAAAAATCTGCAGCAAAAAAAACAGCTGCTTTATTCACAAGGAAATAATTGTGATATGCACTGCATCTTGGTTTAAACCTTCAACAAAACCCTTGGTTTTCATGAGCTGTTTTGTGAAATGAGATTAGTTTAATTACTGAATGATTTCCCTCACTCCAGCTTAGACTAGGAAACACTTCTTGCATACTAGTTCAGTCTAGTCTGTCCTCCTGACTTCATTTCACCCGCTAAATTCCCAACCTCGAGTTTCAACCCACCTTCACTTCTCTTATTCCTCAAAACTGTTTTGTCCATAACAAACCGAAAAAAAACGACAAAGGAATTCCACATGCCCAGATAGTGAGACCAAACTTCTTGAAAGCACTGCTTGACAAAATTCCAGTACTTAGACGACTTAAACTGACCCTTCTCTGCCCTCGTTGGAATATGTTATACAATTCTTCCCTGCATCTTTGACATACTGGAAAAAAATCATTAAAGAAGAAAAACTTAGGGAAATTTTAGAAGCTTATATTATAACTGAATCATTACGTTTTCATGTTCTGCCTCAGAAACATGGAATTAGCATAGACAGGAAATGATTTTAATTATAAAATTAGTGTGATATGTCTTGATAGCCTCCTGGGAATAAAGTAAGAAGTTTTAGGAAACTTGATGGTCTTTCACACTTTGAAGGATTGTAATAAAGATAGGGACCGTATTTAAAAAGGGGTTTATGACAAAGACAAAATGAGAAATATTCGGGCTCCATGAACTTCCTACCTTCCTGAGCATACTTGTCAGATCAGGATTTCCTTGATAGAAAGAGTATATAGTAGAACATGATATTTCATTGATTGAAGGAAAGAATTGTGGTCTTATTGCAGAAATAAAAGAAAAAAATTAAACAAGGAACTGAGGAATTTTATTTCCATAGAAAGATCAGATATTCATTATAGTAGATCAATGGAATAATACAGGAAAAGCTTGGTATAACAGGTAGTAGGAAATAACTTATATTCTAACTTAATCAAACTTAGAGTCATCATGTCCAGTGTTTCTAAAATCGCAAGGCTTTACAAAACTTATTTTAGGGAAAAAGAAATGGAGTTAAAAAAATGATTTATCATGTTAGATTTTAGTTCTCATAAAATTTGTTCTGTGCTCATTTTGTTTCTTTTACTTTGATATGCTTATGTAATCATGTAATGATATTTAATTAGATTTTATTTAAAAGAAAGCTCATCTAAAATTCAGAAAGTAAAACAGTTGCCCTGGTCAGCCTTATAGACCAGGCAGTAGTGACACACACCTTTAATCCCAGTAGCCACATTAGTTTACCGTAGAAGCTCAGCAGTAGTGGTTCATGCCTTTAATCCCAGCACAAGAGAAGAATATATATATATATAAAATGGGAAGAAACAGATTTTACACACAGTCTCATTCTGAGATTCCTGGAAGAAGGATCACCATTTAGTGGCTAGCTGTTTTGTTTTTCTGACCTTTTTGTTGAACCTCAACATCTGTCTTTGGGTTTTTATTAATTGTGTTACATAATCAGGGATGATTTTAGAAAAAGTATGTACCATGGAAAGACTTAAACCAGTGATTAAAGTCAATGAGGAAATATTTTTTTTTGTATAAATAAAGTTTTTTTAGAAATGCAGCTTGTCAGAGGAGGTCAAGTCATACTGAGATGTGCATCTTTTTTGTCCATCCCCTGTTAAATAAAACTAAGCAGTATCCCATGTCTAATTTCTCCATTGCTGTTCCTACATCCACCCACTTCAGACACAGGCCACAAATGGAGCTCAATCCCAGCACCCATATCTCTTCATAGGATTAGCAACAATATGAACGTTCAAGCAGTATCTTCTCTTCAAAATCTACCAGACCTCTAGAAATGCTTGCCAATGAGAATAACCTAGATAAACTCAAGGACAGATAACTTAAAATAATTATCACAAGCCTCCTCAAATAATTGAATGAATGAAATTTAAAGAAGACACAAAAACATCTCAATGAAATCAATGAGAAATATTTTAAGAAGGTTAAATGCCTGAAGATGCCCAAGAAAACAACAACAACAACAAAAAAGAAACATATGGTGATAGGCATGAGGGAGACAATCTAAGATTTCAGAATGAAATTCAATCATGATATAAATATTAAAAATGACTTATTCTAGCCGGGTGGTGGTGGTGCACGCCTTTAATCCCAGCTCTCGGGAGGCAGAGGCAGGCGGATCTCTGGGAGTTCAAGGCCAGCCTGGTCTACAAGAGCTAGTTCCAGGACAGGAACCAAAAGCTACGGAGAAACCCTGTCTCGAAAAATCAAAAAAAAAATGACTTATTCTGAAAGGAAGACAGAACTGAAAAACTTAATAGCCTAACATGAAAATGCAAAGCCTTAGAAGGAGAATGAATCAAGAAGAAGTCAGAATATCAGGTCTCAAATATAGACTATAAGATCAAAACAAAATAAGAAAAGAATGTTGAGAAATAGAAAAAGAACATGCAGGAAACACGAAGCACCATGAAAACACCAAATGGGCATGCATGAGGGAGAAGAATCCCAACTCAATGGCATAGAACTTAACTTCAAACTATCATTAAAGAAAACTTCCCCAAATTATGAAGTCACACCAATAGAAAACTCACAAAGAACATCAAATAGACAAGACTAGAAAAGAAAACCCCTATGCTACATCATAGTTAAAATATGAAATATGCAATAGAAAGAAAGAGTATTTAAAGCTGCAAGAGAAAAATCACAAGTCATGTACAAAAAAAATTCCATCATAATAACAGCTGATTTCTCAAAGGAAATTTTGAAAGCCAGAAGAACCTGGAACAATGCATTCCAAGCCCTACAAGTCCACAATAGCTATTCTCAAGTTATATACACACACAAAAAAAAAACTATCTGCAATGTTTGAAAGAGAAAGAAAGACTTTCCATACATAAACATCCTAAAAAGTTTCATATCTATCAAATAGAACGTAAAGAAAATACAGGAAGCAATATTTTTGGTGAAGAGAATATTGATCATGCCAGAGGGACTATGGAAGGATATATGAACTGTAATTAACAAGTAAAAAAGAAAAATAAGCATCATATATATATCAACAACAAACTTACTGAGAAAATAGATCTTGGACTCAACCCTATGGACAATAGCATAAAGGAAAATAAATTAGTTATGAATAACATATACAAGTAGATAAAAGACTCCTCTAACGAATACATTAAATCTCTGAAGAAAGAGAACAAGGTGAAAATGACCAAAGTTATGAATATGAATAAGTTTAGAGCATAACCCTTCAGGAGGCCTGAGACCTTGGCGGCAACTTCTTTCAGAGCCTTTAATTCACAAGCTCTGCAGTAAATCTGACATATTTGTAATGGGTTTTCATGTGAGGCCTGCCAGATTAAAACTTTATAATCATGAACTGGGATATTAAAATTTACAAATAGGTTTTGATTTGTAGTCAATTCTTTAGAGATATTGGTTTTAATATATTATGTTGGATAGGAAGACTAACAGTTTTGATTGGTCTATTGGCTACAAACAACATGAACTAAATATAGGGATATGAAAAATTATGTTGAAATGTTTATCTGCTTCTGCATATGTTAAAGGAATAGGTTTTAAGGTCTAAGAAAAAGAAATATCCTGACAAGTTTTTCATGTAAGCATTGGCATACTTCCAAGAATTTATCT
Organism: Microtus ochrogaster; assembly: GCF_000317375.1. Taxonomy (NCBI): domain Eukaryota; kingdom Metazoa; phylum Chordata; class Mammalia; order Rodentia; family Cricetidae; genus Microtus; species Microtus ochrogaster. The sequence goes on from NW_004949111.1 coordinate 823,631, forward strand.
ATTACTGTTATAAATATTTATTTTTAATTTTTTATAGATACATTTTATTATATTAAAAAATATATTTCTTACTAATCTATATTTTATATTCAAGTTGAATTGAACTTAATTATTGTCCAACAAAATTATTTCAAATTAGATTTCAATATTTTAATGGAGGTGATATTGAAGTATCTGAGTATACTTTAATTTTTTCTATAGTTTTGCTTCTTTTAGCTTTAGTTTTCAATAAGTTCATGCTGCGAGGAGAGAGGCTGCTTGGTCGTTCCTGACTGCTCAGCTCCAAAATAATCACACAGAAACTGTATTAATTAAAACACTCCTTGGCCCATTAGCTCTCACTTCTTATTGGCTAACTCTTGCATCTTAATTTAACCCATCTCTATTAATCTGTATATCGCCACAAGGTTGTGGCCTACCAGCAAAGTTTCAGCATGTCTATCTCAGGCGGCGGCTTCAAGGCATCCCCCTGTCCAACTTCCTTCTCCCAGCATTCAGTTCCATCTTCCCTGCCTTCCCTGCCTGTTGTTCTGCCCTCTCAACAGGCCAAGGCAGTTTCTTTATTCATTAATGGTAATCACAGCACACAGAGGGGATTCCCACATCAAGTTCACAGGAAAAAATGTCTTATAAGTACAACATTAAAGGGACAAACAAAAACATTTATAAAACCACTTATGCTACAGTTCCTTAATAAATTTCTATGATTAATTTTGTGCATTATAGTTTCTTTGAATACACAAACTTGGTAAAACATTAGAGGGATAAAGTTTAAAAGTTTATGAGATAGCTATGCTACAGTTCTTGTAATAAGTTTCTATGACTTGTTTTTTTGCTTGATATACTTTCTGTGTATATATAAACTTAGCTTCAGGCAAAACAGGTTACATCATCAAGCTATCACTAAGATAGAACTGATTGGTAGATGCTTCCAAACATTCTATGATACAGAATAAAAAGGAATAATGGAATAAATAATTAGAGACAGGAAATTTGTCAGAGTCACACCATTATTGATTATTTTTCAGTGAAAAAAAAAAGGAAAGAATTTGACAAACCAATTATCTCCAGTCCTTAGTGCATCAAGCCTACGGATTACAAAAAGAGTCAAGAAGCATGAGTCTATGTGCTTGCAGAAAACTTTTATTCTCTGAATCAGGGGAAATACCATTATCCTAACATCTTCTAATTTGTGTGAATCTTTTGCCTTTTGTTTGCTGACACTGTGAGCTACAAGAAATGGGATGCTGCACAGACAAAGTTAGGGCCAGAGGCAGTAAGCAACAAGAGTTTTTAAGACACCATAAGAGTTCCCAGCTTTAATTCTAGCACTCAGGTTGCAGTGGCCACTCTCTGTGCATCTGAGGCCAGCCTGCATTCTATTCAGCCAGGGCTACATACCAAGATCCTATCTCAAAAAATAAGATTACCAGTATTCCAGAAACTCCCAAGGTTATTTTTCGGAGTAGGTAGAAAGTCTCAGTGTATAGGTAGCAGAAATAAGAAACTTGGCATGGTGTTAAATGCTTATAATCTTAGCACTTTAGATTTGGAGGCAGAGTAATGCAAAGTTCAAGATCATCATAGGCCTCATAGCCAGTTCTAGGCTGCCCACAACCAATAAAATTAATGTGAATGATAGTTAGTTTTTTAGTTTTCAGATTCCAAGATGTAGTACCCAGTCTCCAAATGTCAAGGAGGTTTGGGCACTCTCATGGACAAAATAAAGCAATATGCTGAATAGTCTGATCACAGAAATCTAAAACAGAGTTGAATAGCTATAGTGTATCAAGCTATAGTTTTGATTTTAAAACAAAATATATTAACTTACCAATTTAGTTTTAAAACAGACAGACTTCTTGACTATGTAAACCATCACGTGGCCACATAGCATCAACCACATGCATGTCATACATTGGCTGTTGCCTGATCTTCCCAGTTATGGTTTTATTATTTGCCCCCTTCTAAATTCTTGTTAACATTTCTAACAGTAACAAGGGGTGATGCTTTCTCTATCTTCAATAGTGTGATCAGCACCACATAAATGTTTCTTATCCTAAATGATGATTAGTTTCCTTCTTGCTGTATATTATTCCTCTTTCTGAATCAGGCAGCAATAAGTACTATGATAGGATGGTATCCTCCATATTGTAGCATTCTTCAGTCTCTACAAGTATGATAAATATTTTATTGTGTATTGTTCAATGTGAGTTACTCTTCTGTACTAGTGTAAAACATACTAGCTTACCCATTAATCTGTACATTACTTCATAAACAATAGTAAACATCAATTTGGAATATGCATATCACATATATGTAAGTGTGTGTAAAATCTGGTTCAAGAAACCCTTGAAGAAGATGTAAGTTACATGAAATAGGGCATGAATTATCATGAGTTCCAACCCAAAAACATTATCTTTTCTCTTTCATCTTGCGCCTAGTGTCTTATGGAAAGTCTCTAAAACCATTTGACAGAGGTAATAAAAATTCTGACATGTATTGTGAGAGTATCTCTGCGTAATATCTGGCTATTCATAGAAGTAGACTCAAGCAGCTTTAAGCATCATTTTATGACTTCTGGGATAGTCATAAGAGATGGCTCAGTGGTTTAAGAGCACTGGCTGCTCTTCCAGAGGACCTGAGTTCAACTCCCAGCAACCACATGGTGGCTCACAACCATCTATAGTGAGATCTGGCGCCCTCTTCTGGCATACGCGTATACATGGAGGCAGAATGTTATGTACATAATAAATAAATCCTTAAAAAAATAAAATGATGTACTGCAAGGAAGATCTTTCAGTGAAATGAGCTTTGATTACTGTAGTTAACTGTTCCATTTGTTTTGTGAAGTAAGGGGAATAAAAGTAAGCATAACCAATGTGATCGTTCAATTATCAGGGGTTTGGGAGATATATAACTTGGAAATTAATGATAAGGAGAATATCTAAATTGATAAAAATATGAAGATATTGCCGGGCGATGGTGGCGCACGCCTTTAACCCCAGCACTCGGGAGGCAGAGGCAGGTGGATCTCTGTGAGTTCGAGACCAGCCTGGTCTACAGAGCTAGTTCCAGGACAGGCTCCAAAGCCACAGAGAAACCCTGTCTCGAAAAAACCAAAAAAAAAAATATGAAGATATTTTGTGCTCCACATGAATTGTGACCAAAGGAATTCGTAAGCAGAGGAGGATTTTAATGATTTGTTAAATACAATACCATATTTTAATGTACTGCTCAAATTTTTCACACACCTACTCATGATGTTTAGCAATTGGCACATTGACAAATGATGCCAAGCAACAATTAAGGAGTTTAATAGTCTCTGTGTTATAGACTTCAACTAACCAAAACAATGTATGATGATGACTACAGAATATCAAATATAGTCACAAAAGAGATCACCACTGAATATTTGATATGATTTTTATCAGACTCATCATGTGATCATACTGTCCTACTTTCATCATGGTAGAGGCACTATTATAATGTTGCTTCAATAAGGCTTGTGGACATGGATTTAGTTTTCTGTTTTGCGATGGTTCTGCTATTTAACTACTATCCGTATATTACATAATTCTTCATAAATCATAATGTTATTTAACACAGAATTGCTTCTAATTAAGAAACTCACTTATATAGCCCATGAAGTGTAACAGTGGAATTTAATGATCTTACTATGTTTCTCATCGTTCAGAAACAGGAAGACTGATGGGATTGTGAATGGCCTCTTTAAAGTGTTTGTAGTAATGCCTGATGAGCGGGAGTAATTTTAAGGGTGGGGGCAAAGTTCCCGAAGATGCTGTAGATTCCATATATCAGCTCCTAATGAGAAATTGTTTCTATTATAATTATGATTAATGAAATAGTAATCAATATCTAGAAATGTGACTAATGACCCTGCTTTCTGTAGTGATTCAATAGTAATAGCTGTTTTCTGTCTGTGTTAATGCTCTGAAAGTCTATAAGTCTTACCAATAAAAGCAGAAACTATTCTAACAGGAGACATGAAAATGTTTTCATTCAATTAGACATTAATGCTGCTATATAGGCTATTTAAACCCCTCATGCTTTAGAATAAATACTGAAAGATATTTGTGTTCTTAAAAATAGAAGTTATTTTACTTACTGGAGTAATTAATCCTGACAAATAAGGAGAAATTTAAGTACAGTACCACTGTGGATATAAAGAAGAACACTGTCAGAGAAGCCCTTACTGTTTTTTATCAAGCCAATAAATTCAGTGGAAAACTAAGCAAACCTATCATCATTGGACTGCTAATGATCCACCTCTTTTCAGGCATGCTGTTTTGGCTTAAATACAAGGCAAACAACCATAGTCAATTAATGTACACTCTGAGGTTAAAGGGAATAAACAATAAGTATAAAAAGAAACTGTGTTTATACTATAATATCTGTTATAGAAATGACTGAATTTAACATAGTATACATTTATTGATGCATTTGAGAATACATATCTTTATAAATCTACCTGTCTATCATTGCTTCTTTCATCTTTGTGAAGAAGAAATCTTGAAAGAATACTGTGTCTGGAAAGGCTGATTAACTAGAACTTCAGTGATGTCTGCACAATGAAATATTGCAGGTCCAGAGACTAATTCCAATTTATCTTGATGTATCTTAAGCCTAATTCCTTACCTTGTTCTGTGTTGGACCTAACAAATACCACTAATAGGTAAAACCAGCCCTATCATTCTTGCAGGTTTTAGAAAAACAAAATTTTTAAATGTATTAGCAAACCATGGTTTTTCTTTAGTCAAAGGATTAAGAGTGTCATTGCATAGTATCTAAGGCCTGGAGCCAGGGTATTCCTGATTTGCTCTAACACCTACTTGATTCTTCTACCAATGTATTGTAAAAGCATCTTAATTTATGGCTTCTTTTGTTCTGTTGCTGTTTAAATCTTTATAGAACTGTTTCCACATTGGAACATGAACTCAGAGTAACATAAAACAGGTCATGGTCACTCATATTTGTCTCCATAATAAGCTAATTTTTGGCTGTGTGTTTGTATTGTCACCTACGGAGCTGCTTCCATATTGAAATATGTGCTACCAGGTCATGGTCACTCATATTTGGCTCCATAATAAGCTACTTCTTAGCTGTATGTTTGTATTGACATCTATTATCTTTTTACTAAAGAATATAAGTGCACTGACTGTATAATAAAACAATTATTAACTTTACTTACAGAATTTTCATATAGGATATCAAGAACAATGACAATAATGCTGCATCATTTTGAGGAAGATTTAGATTTCTTTTTGGGGATTGTAAAGAACAATTTGATCACTTTATGGTTTTTATTTAGAAAGTACATATAGATATCGTAGACGTAAATGTGTGCTAATTCAATAATGTTTATATGATTTGATAAATTACATTTGTCAATTTGGAAAGGCCATTGTTCTGTGAACTATCCCCAGAAAACCAAATTAACATCTACTTACCCAAGATATACAAATAATACCAGACCTATTAATTTATTCTATTATTTTGTTCTACAAGTTTGGTGAGCCAAAGAGTTAATTAGAGATACTTAAAGGGGTATGGGTGAAGGGCAGTAACAAGAATATGGGTAAATCACATGTGCATGTACTGAAGAAAAATCCTCTGTATTTCTCTCTGAGCAACTTTTAATTGTCTATGTGTCTCTGGAACAGTTCGGTGCCTCATGAGCACCTCCCAGTTAGTAGCAAATTAACTGCTCATAAATTCTTGGGAATATAATATTGCCTTTAGATGCACCTCCTTCCTCCCTAGCAGCAGCTAACTGTCTAGAAATCCATGTGGAGGGGCAGTTTCTCATGAGACATTCTGCAATCAACAGTTTACTGTCTATAATTCCTCAGGGAAAAGTATCTCTTACCTAAGACTCAGCTATCACTAACTGGTTATAGCTCATTGGGGGGTGTTCAAGACTCATCAATCCTTTTTCTGCAATTGAATGATACTGGGTTCAAACTTGTACTCTTCTGCTAAGTATAGTGACAATTTAGGGAATTCAAGAAAGTGATGGCCATGTCATTAATGTGGTATTCTCCTCTGTGTTCTGTGAATATCATTGTTTAATAATCTGTCTTGGGCCTTTACAGTGAAAAGAGGTAGGTGTGGAAAACTATAAACTTAATCCTGGGAGAATGGAGGCAGAGTCAGAGAAAAGCCATGGAGTCCTTGATGGAGATAGACGTGCTGAAACTTTGCTGGTAGGCCACAACCTTGTGGTGATAAACAGATTAATGGAGATGAGTTAAACTAAGATGTAAGAGTTAACAAATAAGAAGCTAGAGCTAATGGGTCAAGCAATGACTTAAATAATACAGCTTCTGTGTGATTATTTCAGGGCTAAGCAGCTGGGGACCAACAAGTGGCCTCCTCACACATGTCATGACTAGAGATAGATTTCCACAATAACCACGTTAATCAGATATTTCTTCAAATAATCTCAGTGTCACCATTTTTCCTATTATTTTTGATAATTTCTTATATGTATAAAATGTATATTGGTCATAGCCACAACTCCTTTAATTTGTCTTAGCTCTCTCCCATTTCTCCTTACTCCCATTTTTTCAACTATATTCTTTAAATTAACATTTAAGTTACTTTATTTAAGTAATTATTATTATCCTTTATATTGTGGACAGCTGTTATATACCATTTGAAGAAAGGGAAATGTAAAAGACAGACATTATTCCATCAGATAGGAAATCTTCCTTCAGAATTGATATATGAATTCAGTTCTTTTAGTTTCTTCCCTTTTTTCCTTTTCTCTTCCTTTTCTTTAATCCATCTAAGAGGATATTGAATAATGCACATAGTTACATTAATAAAAAGCTTTCCTGTAGGCATATACTATGGGAATTACTCAGACAAATAACATACTAGCTTCTTTCCTTTAGAAGACACAGCATCATCTTTCTCATGTTGCACTATAATCTAGTTTGACTTTTGTACATAATTTTGTTATTCTGACTATTTCATGGCATGAATCATTTTTTAACTTTACTTATAGTTATTCTGTTTCTACAAGTGCACCAAGAATTATTAGTGGAATTATTTTATTTAACATTCAAATATGTCATTACCAGTCACCCAAATACATAGGTCTCATCATCAGACAAATTCAAAGCATTGAATTTTGTGTCTATTCCTGTAAACTTGTATATTTACCTCTGGCATTTTAATACCTTTATTTGAAACATTTGATTCTGCTACCCAGCTTCTGCTGTCCTCTTCAACATGTTTGTTTGATCTACAGTATACAGTTATCATAGATATTAAACAAGATTCTGGAGCTACACTCACAAATTCATATAACATAAATTTAAAAAGTTAAATATTACAAGATTTTCTCAATGTGTAAAGATCTTAAATGACAATCCAGTTGAACATTTCTTCTTCATTAAACTTTAATGTTCATCCCAAGCAGTTTGTAAAGGTATGAACATGCTCAAATTGAGTAATGACAGCCTTTTCATCTATGTTTTGAAGAGCTACAAAATTACATCTGAATTTTGGTTTAAGAAGTATAAGTCATTGAACTTAATTTGCTGTACCTTCTATTACATCACAGGTTAGTATCCATTATTGATGGAGGAAGGTCACTGGCTAATAAAGAAACTGCCTTGGCCCAGCCTTTAGGTGGGTGGAGTAAACAGAACAGAATGCTGGGAGGAAGAGGAAGTGAGCTCAGACGCGATGCAGCTCTGCTCTCTGAGGCAGACGTGATGAAGCTCCAACCCAGGATGGACATAGGCTAGAATCTTCCCGGTAAGTGCACCTTGGGGTGCTACACACATTATTAGAAATGGGCTAGTCCAGGTATGAGAGTTAGCCAAGAAGAGGCTAGATATTACGGGCCAAGCAGTATTTAAATGAATACAGTTTGTGTGTTGTTATTTTGGGGCATAAGCTAACCAGGAGGCTAGGAGCCGGGCTCTGGGAAGAGGCCTGCAGCTCCTACAATACATTATGACATATACTACTCTGTTATTTCTATTCATACATGTTGGGGAAAATGTGCAATATTTTGAAATATTTCATACCATTTTATGATTTTCTTTATACTTCATAATTTAAAATGCTCTGCAACATAATTCTCTTTTAATATCCAATGACAAAAACTGTGGTAAGGGTATAACATAGGATAATTGAAATACATTCCAAAAATTACTTTTTTTTTGAGAAAGAGTTTCACTGAAGCTTTCGAGCCTGTTCTGGAACTAACTCTTATAGACCAAGCTGACCTTGACCTCACTGAGATCCATCTGCCTCTGCCTCCCAAGTGTTGTGACTGAAAGCATACATTAATCACCACCCACCCATTTCCAAAGATTTTTATAGACAAATCATTAAATTTTCTATATAAATCATTACGGTTTCCTTATCAAAGAACTTTAATCTATTCTTTTAGGTATGATGCACTTCCACTACCAAAATGAATTTCATATTTTCTTGTCCTCAACTATGATAGTATCTTCCCAATTATCCTAAGAAGAAAACTTTGGTATTCTCTTTTATGTAGTAAAGTTTTACTTTAGCAATATGTGACATTCTAAGGTAGGAATTGAAGTTTAATTATAATTAAGCCCTTCACAGTTTGATATGATGGGTTTGAATTTAGTGCATTTCATCTACAAAGGTACCCAGAATGAATGTAACATTTTGAGTTGAATTAATTAATTTTAGGACACTGTGAAAGAATAACAGACAGAACAATCTTATGGAACACTTTAATCTTACAGGATGCTTTATTTTGGCTTATGGTTTCAGAAAGGCTCAATCCACAATTCTTGGGTAAAGTACACAGCAGTTCATGTAGAGGATCAGATAGCTGAGTAACCGGAAACTAAGAGGTAGGCAGAAACCATCAAAATCCTACCATTGCTATATCTGCCAGTTAGAGTGTACATAAAAAAGTTCCACAGCCTCCCCCAACAACTTTATGCACTAAAAATTAAATATACAAAGCACTATCTTGGGGTAAGATTTTTCAAGTCAAACGTGTAAAGAAAAACCTTAGAAACTTTTTTTTTTCATGTCTGAGGTAGGAATTTGGTCTCCTGGGTTTTTTTTTGTTTGTTTATTATTTATTTATTTATTTATTAAAGATTTCTGTCTCCACGCCACCGCCTCCCATTTCCCTCCCCCTCCCCCAATCAACTCCCCCTCCCTCATCAGCCCGAAGAACAGTCAGGGTTCCCTGCCCTGTGGGGAGTCCAAGGACTTCCCACCTCCTTCCAGGTCTAGTAAGATGAACATCCAAACAGCCTAGGCTCCCACAAAGCCAGTACGTGCAGTAGGATCAAAACCCAGTGCCATTGTTCTTGACTTCTCAGCAGTCCTCATTGTCCGCTATGTTCAGCTAGTCCAGTTTTATCCCATGCTTTTTCAGACCCAGTCCAGC
>NW_004949111.1:839809-844160 GCF_000317375.1 Microtus ochrogaster
AGACAAAGGTCTGATCTCCAAAATATATAAAGAACTCAAGAAACTAGACCGTAAAAGGCTAATCAACCCAATTATAAAATGGGGCACTGAGCTGAAAAGAAAATCCTTAGAAACTTTTAAATGATTGGCGTGGCTTTTGAGTTGGATAACTGTTTCTCTTGGCTTATCTGTTTTTTTTTTCCACATTGTTTTCAGAACAATTTGTACTGATATTTTAGCTCAATCTAGTGGTATAATTTTCTCTTCTTTAGGAGGCTATAGAGATTTATTTTTAATCCTAAATTCTTTGGGTTAATTAAGTACACCATATATTTTACTCAAGTTTGAATTTTTATTCTCATCTGCAAAGTACTTTAACAAAATTATGTAGTCTCATTTGTTTGTTTTATAGAGACAGGTTTTCTCTGTGAAACTGTCCTCACTCTCCTGGAATTCTCTCTGTATACCAGGCTGGCCTCTGTGTCACAGATAACCACATTCCTCCACCTCCCAAGACATGTCCCATTACCACCAAGTTAGACTCGTGTTTGAACAAATTTGTGTCTGTGTTTGTTGATCTAACAAGGATAACAAATAATGTTATGAAAAACTTACACTGTATTACCGACCTATGTATTGTGTCATATGTTTGACTGAACTCTTCATGACAGTGTCTATTTGCATATTCCCCAGATTCACATGTGATTATCTCTCCCCTTTCTATGTAAATAGCTCATGCAGTTTGAGTTCATTCCTCTTTGGTACTCTTAGACATCAAACACTCACTTTGAAATGCTTATGAACATTAGGTTAATACAGAACAATTTGGGAGAAATTATTCATTTAAATTTCCCAATATACTGTTGTGCAACTTAGACATTAGCAGTGTTTTAAAAATACATCTAAAATACTGTATTTAATCTTCTCTATTACTGTGAAATATCATATATATTCACCAACTTTTCTTTATACCCATGAATAAATTACAATCAGTAACATGATAGGTATTTAAATATAAGAATTGTTTAAATAACTCATAATGTATGGAAATAAAACTTTTACCACAATGAAAATTTCTCTATTTATGAGGAATATAAAAATCTAAATATCTGCTACAATTGTTCATTTTCTGAAATGCTTCTATTGCATTGCTGTTACCTTTGTTAACACAGTCAACAGAAACTAATTACAATCTGTGCAAAAATTCTTTCCTGAAACAAAAGAATCACATATAGTCAAAAATCCTATGAAGGGTTTTTTGTTTTGTTTTGTTTTTTAGTTTTACTCTGGTCCATATTATACAGACATGGCATGTGACAAAACTCAGTTAGTGTCTTAATTCCAAGAAAATGTTTTTACTTATGATTTCTCAATGGGAAGGCTTTACAGATGTGGCTAGAGCATGATATCTGACTTAAAAAGTTAATGACATGAATAGCTTATCATTTGGTGTCATAATTGGGAGGCAATGAAAGCCAGGAATATATATATATATATATATATATATATATATATATTTATATATATATATATATATATATATATATATATATCCAGCCTTTCTTGTCTGTCTCTCTTTGGGATCAGCAGTTGTTCTACAGTACATACTTCTGCCAGAATGCATTGTCTCATCAAGACTGGAAGCAATGGGGGCAAGAGAAATTCGCAAAAATTGTTGAAACAGAGAAAAAAATCTCCCCAGTGCTGGAGAGATGACTTAGTAAATTGCTTGCTTTGCAAGCGTAAGAAACTCTGTTTGGATCTCTAGCACCCAGATAAAAAACCAGGTGTAGTAACAAGCATCACACATTTTACTTATAACAATTCTTAATCCACTCAATTTCGGATAGATAAATGTAGATTTCAAAATACAGTGTGAAAACCCCACATGGGAAAGTTCCCATTGAGGAAATGAGGGAAGCTGTAATCTCAGACCTATAATGGCAATATAGGAGGATATTGGTGAAGAAGTATCTGGAGTTCAGGCCAGCATTGACTACTTAATGAGGTAAAGCTAGCATTAATTATAAGAAATTCTTTCTCAACAAGAGTCCCCCCCCCCATTACTGATTGGTGATACTGGCTGATATTGGATCAGAAAGCTACCACAGCTTTTCTTGCTTAGTTATTCATACCTAATTCATTGAAAATTCTTTAGGCAAATCTAAAATGAAACTGGTTTTACACTCTTTTCAGCACCTCAAATCTTCTGCTTTCATGCATCTTCTAGAAACCTCTTCCTCTCATTCTCACCCCCACCTTACCCACATGCCATCCATCTGTCCTCCTCACTCTCATTCCCCAACCTCCCATCCATCTGTCCTTTTCTTACTTCCTACGTACCCTACACCAAATCCATTTGTCTTTCTCACTCCCACAACACCTCTAACACATTCTAATCGTCTGCCCGTCTCCCACTCCACACACACAACACATCTATCCTCTTCACTCTCACCCCTTCAATCCATCTTCCCTCTTCATTACTCTCTTCACCCCTATCTCTCAGGTATCTGCCCTTCTTTACCTCCCACCTCCCCATACCCAATCCATTTGCACTGTCCTCACTTTCCCTCCTCACCTCCTCTATATCTCATCCATTTTCCCTTCTCTTACACCCCCAAACCGCACTTCATATTAACCATAGTTTGAACAGTGTACAATATTTCTCTAGAAAAGATTGGAGAGGCATCACTTTGCTCAAAGCAATAATACACAGCTGATAAAGTGAATCACCAAGTTTTTATTACACCATAAATTGTGTTGAAATTACATTGCATATTTTTTTGTCCACTCCCGAGCCAATTTTTCATACTGTTTTAAATCCGTGTGGTAGACCTTCGCAATTTCAGGAACCAGTGGAAGATCTGGATTTGGATTACACAGTAGAGAATGGATAGAAAGAAGAACTTCGGAAACAGTAATTGTGGGTGACCACTCAGAACCCAAAATATCTAGAAAGATGCTTCCATTTTGGTCAATATTTGGATGGTAGATTTGAGTAATAAATGAAATTTTGGGAGGCTTAAAGGGATAAGTGGTTGGAAAGTGAATGTTTAGGAAAAATACCCCTCCCTCGTAGGGGCTGTCTTTGGGCCCCATTATGGTTGCTTTCCAATGAAACATGTTTTCTGCCACTGGCCCTGCAGAACACTGTGACAGAGGATCTTGAGACATGGCAAGTAACTCCTTCTGTATTCTCTTAAGAGAAATTGCCTCTAAATTAGGATGAAACATTTTCTTCACTAGGTATGGCAGCTTGTAGATGACTCTATTGAACCTAGGGATTAGAGAGAGATAAGAAGATGATATATGAGTAGGCTGAATTCAGATATGGATGAAGCAGACAGAGTGTCAAGGGCTAGAGACATACACTCCTCGACTGTACCTGAAGGGCTACGAAAACTCCTATGGCATTGGATCAGGATCTGAAGCATCCACTGTAGCTGCTGGGAGGCTGTGAAGCTGCGAGCCTGAAGTATTGCAAGCAGACACAACTCCAAGAAGAGACCGATAACCCCAGCTCTGGGCAGTGGGATGCTGGCAACGTTCGAGACCTTCAACGTCTGGATAGGTGTTGAGGAATACTCTGTGAGGTCACAGAGAATATAATGATAAGTCATAGGCACGTGGGTTTATCGTGGAATCAACGTGGGTGTCAGTATGGTGTCTATGTAGGTTAATATGGGTGGAGCACGGGGTCAACATTTGTATTAATTTTAGAACAATGCACTAGAGGAGCATGATGGGAGCTAGGGAAAAATGACTGAAGCAGGCCCTGAATCAGCAGTTGCTCTTTGAGCTAATAAGTAGAATAAAAATGAACCTCTTCTACTTGTTCAGATTAAATCAGTCAACTCTCCTTTACTCATTACGGTGACTTTGTTGTAATTTTTATATATTTTAAGTTAAACACACTACAGTTCTTAATTTTACATATTTCCTAAGGATGATATACTCTAGTGTAAACAACTTTAGAAAAATTAATAGAGATAATCTTTTAAAAGTAATTATTGTATATATTTTTTATAGATTTTCATATTAATAAAAGTTTTAAAAAATTCAAATTTGAAGTTAAAATGCTTAAAGTTTTGATGAAATTCTGACAGCAAAGAGGGAGAAAATAATAATAATAAATAATAAAAATAAACCATTGCTATTGCTAGTATTTAAAAGCAATGAATTTAATGACAATCGTGTAGTTACACCTAAAGTAATAATATAATATTTTATTTGTATGACAATTTGACTGATTGGTTAATATTGCTCCTAACAACCCCGCAACAGACAAAGGTCTGATCTCCAAAATATATAAAGAACTCAAGAAACTAGACTTTAAAATGCTAATTAACCCAATTAAAAAATGGGGCACTGA
>NW_004949111.1:845593-876708 GCF_000317375.1 Microtus ochrogaster
GGAGGGGGAGAGGAGTGGGGGGAGGGTGGGAGGAGTGGGAGGCTGGGAGGAGGCAGAAATTTTTTTTTCTCAATAAAAAAAATCTTTAAAAAAAAGAATGTACTCAGGAGCAATATTTATCTATTTATTCTTGTTGAGTCTAGAATATTCCCACAGCTATTTTCCACTGGTGCTTATGAAGAATGTGTTTCAAACTCTTACCTAGTACTTCCCAGTCTTAAGGAAATTGGCATTGATAATGAACTGAGATAATTTGAAAATGAGGAAGAGAAAAATGGGACAATAAAGTTGGTTCATTGTTGTATTTTGACAATTTTAAGAAAGTTAAAACACTTTATGATGTGTGACAATAAGGATATGCTTACTCTCCATGGATTTTTGAAGGTGCATTGACTTTCTTTCATTACAGAAAACCTGTATTCCCAAGAACCCATCTTTAGAGGGAGGTGTAGTAAGAAGCTGACAAATTTTTCTAATCAAATAATGATTTATATACTAAAAAGAGGAGTAAAGAAGTAGGAGATATGTTGTAGTTTTCTTTTATTTGACTATTTTTATAAAAAAATCTATCACTATGTTGTTTACTGGACTTACTGGCCTAAAACATATCCATTGATTATATTTTTAACACATATCCTAAAATTTTCAAGACAGTAATGCCCATCTTATTTTAATTCACCATGAGCTTTAAAAATAGCCATAAGCACATTGGATTCAATTATAAAGTTTCCTTTTATATTTCTATCATTTGGAAAAATGTGTTGGTAATATATAGTATATATCAATAAGGTCTAAAAAATATTAGTTCATCACTTAAGAAATGAAGTTTTAGAAAATTCTATTTTAACACCATTTTAAACTGTTATTTGTTTTTTTTCAAGTTATTTATTTTTGTATCCACTAGCTGTAATAGATACTCTGGTGTTTTGTGTAATACAAATTTTCAATTATCTAGCTTTATAGTTTTTTCATGTAATGTTGATATTATAAATCAACATAAATATAATTTAAAACTGGAGAGATAACTAAGCAGTTAAGAGCATTTTATGTTCTTTCAGAGTACCCCATTTCAATTCCTAGCACCTAAATGATGGCTCACAGCTATCTGTAATTGCAGATCCAGAGCATCTGACACCTGTTTCTGGACTCAATGGACACTAGCATGCAAGTGGTACACGTATGTACATCTAAGCACATACAAAAACATAAAATAGAAATAAAAAAAAACTCCAAAGTTTTAATAAAGGATATATGTATCTAGAAGAAAATTGAACATGCTATGGAACCAACAGCACACACAATATAGTGTTAATAAAAGTTAGCTTCTAATCATGGAATTTTGTACTTACATAAAAGGATGTTGGATTCTCTGAGACTAGTGTTAGTGTTTGTGAGTTACACTGTATATGATAGGTAGCAAACTTGGGTCCTCTGCAAGAGTAGCAAGTACTTGTAACCCTGATCCATTACTCCAGCACCTAACTCAAATACCAAAATTACAAGGACATTTTCCTCCTTTTCTTAGAAAAAGAGATAATGTTGGATTTTTAAGTCATTTCACTATCATGAATAATATTTGTTCTTATGTCGTTTCTTTGATTGTCATAAAACAACCTTACAAAAATCAATTTAGAGAAAGAAATCGTTTATTTCAGCTTACCCTTTCAGATAGCAATCCATTATTGAAAAAAAATGGGCAGGAATTCAAATAGGAACTTGAAGCAGATACCATAGATTTGAGTTGTTTGTTAGTTCACTCACAGATTCATGGTTAGCTTGATTTCTCATGCTGTGCAAACCCAGTTTCCCAGGGTATGGTGCCATGTTGTTAGATTTTTACTCTTTACCCTTTTGAGTAAAGCTTCCAAACAAATAATACACACACATATACACAACCACAAACACATGGCGGGAGAGAGAGAGAGAGAGAGAGAGAGAGAGAGAGAGAGAGAGAGAGAATTATTTTTGCTTATAAATGCTCAGCCGTAGCTTTGTTTGTTTCTAGACAGCTTTTCTTAATTTATGCCAATATTTTTTTTTTGCCTCTGGGCTTTATTCTTACCTCTTTACCTCTGTAATCTTACCTTCTGCAGCTGACTATTAACTGGTCATTTCTTTTCTTACTCATTGATCTCTCTGTTCTCAGATTATTTTCTCCAAGATTTGTCCTCCTATTTCTTTCTGATTGCCAGCCCCACCTATCCTTTTTCCTGCCTTGTTATTGACCACTCAGCTCTTTATTAGACCATCAGGTGCTTTAGACAGGCAAAGAACCCAGCTTCACAGAGTTAAACAAATGCATGATAAAATAATGCAACACATATTTGCATCATTATAACAAATGTTCCACAGCATAAATAAATGTAGCACATCTCAATATTCTACAACACTTATCCCTTTTTTCTAAATAAAAATGAATGGTTGTTGGGGAATATAGTAAGGCAGGAGCAATGAGAGAAAGGGCTGGCAGGCAGGGAATAGAAATTGAAGAAGAAATGAGGAAGATGAGGATCAACTAGAGAACACAGGTAGGAGGATATTAGGGTCTAGCCACCCAGTTAGCACTGGAGTAAATGTGAAACCAAGGCATACAGAAGTAAAAAAAGGGAAAAGCCCAGAGGCAAAAATGTAGTTGGGATAACTTAAGTTATGCTATCAAGAAACAAGCTAAGGTAAGGGCAGGCATTTATAAGTAATAAAAAGTCTCCATGTATTTATTTGGGAGCTGGGTAGTGGGTCCCAAAAAAGCCAAAAGAGTAAAAAATCACACAACAAAATATTTTAACTTTAACACAGTAAAACTATATACAACAAGAACAGTTACCAAGTACCATATTGAGACTATTTGTATTTAGAAAATTCAGAGAAAATACTCATATATATGGGGGTGTAAAATCTTAGTGATTCCAAAGTTTTATACCTAATTTACTTTCCACAATAACTAAAGAAAATTGAAACTCAAATTACTTAGTGTTTTGCTCCGTGAATGACCCAGAAGGATGTAGTAATACATAACAACAGAGTCATTGGACTGCCTGGACAGTTGCTCAAAGTTCCTCTGCAACATTAGGACATCCATCTAAAGCCTACAAGTCTAAGTATCTGGCAAACCTTGCAGTGAAGCAGAAAATTTGAAGGACTCTCCTACACTGTATTGGAAAAATTCATTAATCACTTTACTCTGTGTTCTGAAGAATGTTAGGTCGTCTCTTACATGAAGCAGGAACCCTGAAGGACTGTCTGACATTATTTTGGCAAAGTTTGGCAAACACTTTACTTTGGATCCTCTATGTCCAGTTTATACAGCATATTGTCAAACAGTCAAGGCAAAGGCAGTTTCTTGTCTAACCTTGCCAAAACAAAAGGAAACTCCTATGGAGTTTCTTTGTTGCCTATCATTTTCTTTGAAGTAAACTGGTACTGCCAGGAACAGAAGTGTTTCATTGTCATGAAAAGCCCCTAAGTTAACAAAACATTTTCAATGCCATATTCTATAGGTCTTTCAATTGTTTAAAAATCATCTGTCTAAGATCTATAATTTTACCTTGAAAATATACCTAATGAGACAATTTTAATTATTATAAACTGCTAATCACATTTCTTATTTATACATTGCATTTTTATATGAACTACATAAAAACAATACCCCAGACAAAAGTACAAAAATATTCAGTGTAACAAAATTAAATTTGTATCAATGTACCAAAATCCATGCCAATGCAAAATATGAGATTAATAGTTTTCTTTTTATCCTATATTCCCCTAAATTATAAAATACATTTAGAACCCAACAATTAACCAAACGCTTTCCACAATCCAACACTTAGGAATGTGTCCATTGGGTTTTCTAGACTGCTTCTTGCTGAATTGTGGTCAAGGCATATTTAAGGCATAATTAGAGATAACAGCCAAGTCCTGGGAAGACCAGTGGAAACCTTTGTTGATACATATCACCTCTTAAGGTACAGGTGGTCTCCTACAAACAAACCAGATCCATATTAACCTAGAACATATCTACAGCCTCTTGTATCCTCTGGAAGCAAAAGGAAAACCCCCTTTCCAAAGCATTTTAACTTTCATTAGACAAATACTTTTTTATTTTTCAATGTTAAGGCGTTCCTAAAGTATATACACTGGTTTATTTCGACAGTCCCTCTTTCAATTCTAGGTCTCTGAGGAGCTGTTGTTTTTTTTTTATCAACATTCAAAAAAAAATTCAAGATCAAACTATATATGATTAAGAGTCAATGTGTATTTTTCAACTCTATGTAGCTTTTTTGTTTTTATTATTTTACTTCTCTCTTTAAAGATTGTATTACTTTAAACTATTTCTTCTATGACTATTCATATCCTTTTCTTTCTTTCTTAAGCCTATGCACACTGTATAACACACTGGAAGCTGTTTAGAGATTTTTCTGTCTTTACCTATATTATTCCATATCTTTTGGTCATTTTTGACTGCATGAGCAAACTTTAGACTGTTAAGCTACAAATAGATACTGTTCATGGCTATTGAGTGGCTCTGCCTAGGCTTCTAGGTTCATAGGGGCCAAGCCTAAAGCTCATGGCTTGGTTGGAGATTTGTGACCATGAACTGCATTAAACATTTGTAGCTATGGACGCTTGTACCTGTATTGCCACAAAAGTTTTTAACTTAGCTTGCCGTTGCTAGTTTTTATTTAGCACTGCCTGCTGAACACCACCACCTCTTAAAAGATCCCTGTCATTTTTTTCCTTTCTTTCTTTTTTCTTCCAGCTTTCTTAGGCCCTACACAGAAAGCCAGGCCCACACTGGTATGCCAAAATGTTGTTGGCTAACTTTTTACTATTTTTACTATTTGATTTTTTGTGGGGCTGTCCACCACACAGTTCCCAAATAAAACGCATATATGGAGGCTTGTGTTTACTTATAAAGGCCCTGCCTTAGCTTGGCTCTATTCTAGCCATTTTTTTTTTCTCAACTTAAATGAACCTATCCACCTATTGCCTCTTTGTTTTTCTTTTTCTTACCTCTGTAATCTTAGTTCACTCGTACTCCACAGCTGGCTCTGTGGCTGTGTGACTGGCTCTTTCTTTTCTCACACCTTGATGTCTCTGCTTTCAGATCATTTTCTCCCAGATCTCTCCTCCTGTTTATTCTCTCTGCCTGACAGACCCACCTATACTTTTTTTTTCCTTCCTTGCTATTGGCCATTCAGTTCTTTATTATGCCATCAGGTGTTTAAGACAGGCACAGAATCCCAGCTTTACAGAGTCAAACTAATGCCCCAAAAGAATGCAACACATCTTTGCATCATTAAAACAAATTCTCCACAGCATAAATGTAACACATCTCAAAATTTTATTTTCCAACAGTGATACTTAGAGTTTTCTAGGCTTTCCTGCTTTAAATTATCTGATCAGAAAATTCCTCCCATCAGTGTCTAGCATTTTGATTTAAGTCCAGACCTTAGCTTGTTTTCATTTGTCAATAGAGGAACGATAACTATCTCTTTCTAAGTTTCAAAATAAATCTTGCTAGTAGTATGTGTAACAGGGCATTCAAACATTTATTAAGAATATTTGGTATATGTTTTGAAAACTAACAATGAGTGTTCTAAATTTTATTTTATTTTTTTATTCAAAGTTTCCACCTCCTCCCTGCCTCCCTTTTCCTTCCCCCTCTCCCACTCCCCACACTCCACTCCCCTCCTCCTCCCTCTCCAGTTCAAAGAGCAGTCAGAGTTCCCTGCCCTGTGGGCAGTCCAAGGTCCTCCCCCCTCCATCTAGGTCTAGGAAGGTGAGCATCCAAACAGACTAGGCTCCCACAAAGCCAGAACATGCAGTAGGATCAAAACACAGTGCCATTGTCCTTGGCTTCTCAGCAGTCCTCATTGTCCACGATATTCAGAGAGTCCGGTTTTGTTTTAATTATACTGCATGTATTAAGATAACAATATGCTAGAATAATTTAAAATTCAAATGGACATTCAAAATTATAGAAAGCACCTGTTTTTACATTGGTCATCTACTATCTATCTAAAGGTTATTGAGTTTGTTCATAACTCCCTCTACATGCTGTTGTTACACACGCAACCACAGGTGATTCACAAATTATACTGTCCATTTCTATAGTAATCCACTGCTAATAATCAATTAAGATATTTTTCATTTCTAAGTGGTCACAAAAGTAGGTTGATCTTAATATGCAGATACATAGGACCAAAGAAAACTGTTTAAATGGAATGGCCATTGTATAAAGCTCACAGATAATTAGAAAATTCTTTCATCATTGATTGAGATTAGAAATAATCTAAAGCTGTAGTGGAGAAGTTAACAGTTTAACAGAAGCTAAGATTATTGTTAGCTGTAGTGGTTTCCACACAAACGGGTAGTTTAATAGAAGTTAATGTTAGTTAGATAGGAGATTCTGACCTTGGTTCCTAGAATAGCGTTGCATAATTGTCCATGTTATAATTGTCATGTTATACTTGAAATTGCCTCACCAAGAATATAAAACACAGGAAGTTCTGAAATGACTGGCTTCATCACAGAAAGAAGGTGGTAATTCCATATACTTTTTGGAGACAGGGTTTCTCAGTATAGTTTTTGGAACCTGTCTTAGAACTCATTCTGTAGATCAGGCTGGCCTTGTATTCATAAAGTTCCATTTGCCTCTGCCTCCCAAAGGCAGGAATTAAAGACAAGTGCCACCACCACCACTGGGCTTTTGCTTTTGTTTTCATGAGAAAATATTATGCTACTTTTACAAATACCTCATATTTCCTCTCTTTCAAAATTAATTCATTTTTTTGACTATGTTTTGCATATTTGTATTTGACTCTGAATACATTCATAAGATTCATTCCCCCATTCTAGTCCACTTTCTCTTCTTTCTACAAGTCTCTCTTCAATTTTTCTGTCTCTATCTTCATTTTTATTTTTGTTTCAAAACTCAATAAGTTTAGCCAGAGCTATAGGCAAGAACATCAGTATGGGCCATCCATTGAACCAAGGTGACTCACCAGTAGCTAAGCTGTCTCCTCTGGCATTCTTCAACAGGCAGTAGTTCCCTGGGTGAGGCAGGGCACCATAATCTTGTCAACCATTTGTGACTTGAGGCTCATTTAGATATAGACCCACTGTAGGCAACTAGCACTGTTTTAAGTTCATGATTCCAAGGACAATATTGGTAAAAAACTAAGTAACAATCTTTCACTTCATCATCCAGCTCTTATATTCCTTCTTGTTCAACTACTGTAATATTTCCTGGGTCTTTAAAGAGATGACACAGATTTCCCATTTAAAGCTCTGTACTCAAATGTAACTTGTTCTCAGCATTTTGACTAGCTATGAGTCTATATTAACTACTCTACACCATAAAAGGAAAACATATGTGGTCAAAGATGTTTTCAGCAGTTGTTTTTGGGTACAAACATAAATATATAGAAGGCTGTCAATCTGTGCAAATAATAATACCAAGAGGTCTCCTAGAGCCAGTAACCCCCCACAGACATGAATTTTTGGCCAGGTTTAGAGTCTTATTTATGGTCTAGGCCTAAAATTCAATAAAAAAGTGGTTATGTCTAGTAACAGTAATATCACAAATCACCTCTAAGTTCAGGTCCCTTGCCAAGTCAATACTGAAGCATTGTGGTTAAAGCAATGGATAATTTTTTTTTCTCCCAGCTGCCTGAATAGCACCTTTGATAACTAAGAAAGGTAAGAATTAGATAGTAAAATTTAGTGAAGTCCAAGCACAATTTCTTTGTATCTTAAATACAAAGTATATACTATCTTCAGCAATAGTATTATATAATCTAGGGGTTGTGGGCAACCATTAGCAATGTCAACAGTATATGTTATTTTAGAGACCCTATGGAGCCTTTTTGCTAAAACACTGACTTCAATGTGAGCTTCCAATATATGCATGCTAGAAGGACTGTTCATTGGATCAAAAAACTTATGAGGGGACACACCCTTAAAATCATTGATTCTCTCTTCCACAGGAATTGTCAATACTTCCTTCCTCAGTTAGAAGTGGTGTCTGGAATGCCCATCTCCCAGGCATGCAGGAGGAGTGTTTAATGGCTTGATCTTTTGCAGGTCTTGTATTGACAACCACAATTGTTTTGAGTTCATGAATAAAAATGACACTTCTATGTCTTGAAGACAGTATTTTCATTATAGTCCTTGTGGCCTCTGGCTCTTGCCATCTTTCCAACTCCTTTACCATGATGATTTTCTCAGCTTTTAGGGAAGGGATGTGACATGGATATTCTATTTGGGGTTAAGCAATCTTCAGACATTTATTATTTGCATATTAATCACTTGTAAGTACTCTTATTGGTTTTCATCCACCGTGAAAAGAAGGTTCTCTTATAAGATTTGATAACTGGACTATTGTATAGGGATATGTATGTCGAAGGCAATTTAATACAATATTTACATATTAAAATAACACTAGCAGATTCTCCTCTAACATTTATGATCTCCTCAGCATCATTTCTTTTACTTCTACACTTCCATAGAATGAACCTAGAATGAATTCAGAAAGTGGTTTATTACCCTCATAACAATTCATGGTGTTATTGTACCAATGGTCACATGTTACAGGCTCTAGTTCCCTCATTTTCCTTTAGTCTCCTCACCAACAATTTTTTTCCTCTTGTATCTATAGATATTATAATAACATTCCAGAGTTTTAGAAATGTTTCAAATACCACATATTTATAATTTGTCTTATTAAGGCATTATTTATATAATGTGGGGGTATGCAAATTTGTAAAGAACATAAAATAATGGATTCAGACTAAAAGTGTATATCTGAAATCATTAACAAGATTAGTATGACATCATTTGACTTTGTAATATGGATTCCTTATTCATTGTTCTCAATGAAAATGAATATTGAAGCCAGCGTGTCCCAGTCTTAGGTTTATCAATGAGTAGCTGTGAGAATGTGAATAAATTATTTAAACTGCTCATACTTCAACCCTGTTCATCTGTAAAGTAATGGTAATAAATCTGTCTTGTTATTTGGAGTTTATTATTAGTTTTAGTAAAAAAAATACTTTAGACAATATCCTGTCTGTAATAAGTATTGTATAATATTAGGCATAACTAATAATGTCATATTATCTGAATGACCAACAGAAGTGTTATCAAAATATTTTCTAAATGAATAGAACATATTTATAGTGTTTTCCAAGACAATAACAAAAATTCCTGTGCTATATCCTTTATAAAATTGCCTCAAATATACTATTCTTTTTTAAGATTTATTTACTATTTATTAAGCAGACAATGTACTGTTGGCAAGGAAGGCACCAGATCTCATTACAGATGGTTGTGAACCACCATGTAGTTGCTGGGAATTAAACTCGTGACCTCTGGAAGAGCAACCAGTGCTCTTACCCTCTGAGCCATCTCTCCACCCCAAATATAGTATTCTTAATTCAGTTATCAGAAGAAATATGTCAACTTATAAATATATAACAACTATTGGCCACAAATCTAAAATTCACTCTTAATGATTCAATAATACATTGTTAACCTGATTTATATAGTGATTATAAAATTTAGTTAATATATACAAAGTACTATTTTTCTATTAATGATTTGTTTATGCTCAGTAATAGCACTATAATTCAAAGCAATGTTTAGTTTTCCAACAAAGCAAATGTTTACTATATATCTTTTGAATATTACTAAAATTCAGTTGAATGTGGAGATAATATGTGCTTTGGTACAAAACAATAGGAAGTGAGAACAATAACTGGTAAGGGATAAATTTTGAATAGAAAGTATAATAAACACTCTTTCATGCATAGGGGAAAAGAAATTTGGATATATTACTTTTGACTTAAAGAAACATAATTGAGAAAAATTGTGATCCATAGAAGTTTTATCAAAATTTTGCTTCTTATTTGTAAGTTAGCCAGCATCTGTCTTCTCTGATATTTTAACTAGTAATAGTACATTTGAGGTAAGGTTTTACAGGATAATGCTGCTATCAGTGAATCAGTTTTAAAAGTAGATTCTATGTTACTTAAATATTCATTAAATAGACTTTTTTCTTCCTGACCTCACATTCTGCAAACACAAATAAAAACAGGCTGTGAGAAAGTGAGAATGGCCATAGTTAATATTAGCTAAAATTGATTGGTCTGTAGTTTAAAAACACTAGGTTGCCAGTTATCAGTTATGAATATTACGTTTTTCTTATAAGGCTATTTTACAGTAAGATGTAAACATGAAACCAGATCAACCACTTGGTTGAGAATGATACAAAGTAAATATATATCTATGAGAAATAGTGTATTCCAGAAAACTGATATCTGAATACATCTTACAGTAATTAAAAACTTGGTTTAATATTTCCTGAGAATATTACTATTTAAATTGGTAGTTAATTTTGCAGATTTATAGTTAAAAGAAACATCTGGTATAAGAAAATCAGAGGATTGTGAAAGAACTTAAAGCTTTATGATTAGTTAATCATAAAACCAATATGACACCATTCATCAAATTAAACATATCTGCTACCTATTTGATGAATTTTCTATGTTAGAGACAAATAAGGACTTATATGGTTTTGAGTCAGGATCTGGCTTTAAAAGTCTTTGAAAAATAAAATTATGATAATATTTTATTTAATAATTGAGGCCTACACTAATGTTGTATGACACTATTGTTAGTGCTATGTTAACAAACTTCTAATTAACCTAGATAGAAACCTGGTATAGGAGGTCCTTCTGTATTTGTGTTGCTTTTATTGGTTATTAAAGAAACTGCCTTGACCTTGTTGATAGGGCAGAACTTAGGTAGGTAGAGAAGACAGAACTGAATGCTGGTAAGAAGGGCAGAGTGGCAGACATCATGAAGCTCCTGCCTAAGACTGACGCTGGTTAGAATCTTTCCCGGTAAACCATGACCTTGTGGTGTTATACAGATTATTACAAATGGGTTGGATCAAGTGAGAGTTAGCCAATAAGAGGCTAGAGATAATGGGCCAGGCAGTGTGTAAATGAATGCAGTTTCTGTGTGATTATTTTGGGTGTAAGCTAGCAGGGTGGCCAGGATGAAAAGCAGGCCCTCTCTCCATACCACCGAGTGGCACCCAATGTGGTAAACTGACTCCACATAAAACCTGAGAGGGCTTGAAAAGGAATTCTAGATACAGATATAGAGTTTAATACAGCTTTTTGCTGTTTACTGGTGGCATGCAATAGAGAGATTTTCCTGACTCAGCAAAATTAAAATCTGTGCCATTATAAAACAAAGCTTCCTGGGCCCTGTCGCTGGTGCAAACTCCACCTATGGAGCATTTGTGGGCCTGGATGTTTGTTTGCCCACTTGGGGTCAGGAACAAAGTACCTGAGACCATGCCTGTGGCTTGGCATTCCCTACCTGAGCAGGCAGTGAAGTCAGGTCTACAAGACTTAGGCAGGTAGGAGAGCATGGTGGATTCCCACCACCATACAGAGAGTTATTTCCAATCTGCACAGTGCTCTGCATAGCAGATTTGGCTGTACCTCAGATGTGTTTATGTGCTACATGCTTATTCTTGGGGTTTGACTACTGAGCACAGCTTCTGCCTGGTGGCCCCAGAGCTACCAGAAATGGTGTATGTCCACCATTTTGAAATTGGAGAGAGGTGGATTCAACATCCAGAGCAGCTGCAACCAAGCTGGTTAGCATTTTAAAAGCTCATCAAGACAGTAGAGAATTAAAGACAATGAAATAGGAGAGATTTATAAATAAAAGACCTATAAATGGGTCATAGTGTTAGATAACATTGTAGGCTTGGGAAAGAGAAGAAAAAGAGTATACAAAGTCATAAAATAAAGTTAATGCTTTAAAAAGGGGGTAAAGTCTTTTAAGAGACAGAGTACAGATAGTCACAGATTAAAAAAAATAAAGAAAAATAAGCCATGTAAAAATGGAAAATTCACAGAGAGTCTGGATTCTGTGTATCATTGTGTTTTTGTAGTAATAGGGGCGGCGGGGCCGCCTTCCCAGCACCCCGCTGCCCGCACGGCTAGCTTATGCCCGGAAATAACAACACACAAACCGCATTCTTTCAATCACTGCTTGACTCTTTAGCTCTAGCCCTTTTCTCGGCTAACTCTCGCACCTGGACTAACCCATTTCCAATCATATGTGTCGCACTCCAAGGTGCGCTTACCGGGAAGATTCTAGCCTACGTCCATCCTGGGTCGGAGCTTCATCGCGTGTGCCTCAGAGAGCAGAGCTCTCGCCTCTGCCCGCAGGAGTGGAGCATCATGTCTCTCTGAGGCGTCTGCCCCTGAGCGGAGAGCTGTCGAGTCTCTGAGCTCACTTCCTCTTCGTCCCAGCGTCTGCTCCTCCCACCTATGTTCTAACCTATCAGGGCAAGCAGCTTCTTTATTTAATCAACCAATGACCTTCCTCCATCATGTTTTCTTTGAATTTTTTGACTGTGAAGGAGCTAAGTACAGAGAGACGTTTCATTGTGTGGGCTGCTATGTCAAAAAACATGTATATTATAAAGGTACCTTGACTTCAGAAGTTGGGTCGAAGAATATGATGCTTTGGAAAAGAGGTTCTTCACAGAGAATGTGACCCTGCAGATTGCTTCTAGACCAATATGGTATGATAGACCACACCCTCTTGAGAGGTTGCTGTAAACACCCTCAAAAAAATGTTTCAACCAACTGCCGACTGAGATGAATCTAACATACAGGATAAACCATGAAAGACCTGAATAATGGTGCCCCCATATAGCACAAAGCAGTTTGGAGAGAAAAAAACTATGCCCATATTCTTAAATATTGCTTATAAATGTTCTTTTACATTTAAAGGGGGATATGATATAGATATGAATAATTTGCATTGGTATGGATTTTCCTTTATTGATATGAATTTAAGGTCAATTTTGTTATATGTATATGTAATTCTGATATTGATTAAGGTATTGTGATTGTATAGCTCATTTTAAGATGCAAGGTATAATTAGGAAATATAGTTTGTTAATGGATAACCACTGATAATAGTCAAGCTTCTAATCATTTTAGTTAGATTTTCTAGATATATAGAGATATATTGCAGTTAGATAGGCATTCCTCATATCTTTCGAAGACTACAGAATATGACATTTAAGATGCTTTAACAACTGAGTGCTTTTCATGACAGTTAGACATATCTGCTCCTGGCAGCATCAAGCTACTTCAAGAGGAACATGGGCATTGAAGAGGCTCCGTATAAAGTTGGTTAGCCATTTGGGCAAGAAACTGCTCTTGCCTGAACTGCTGCATAAACTGAACAATAAAGAACCCACAGAGAGATGACTGCTGAACTTGCCTAAAGGTGAGATGATCCTATGGGGTTCCTGATTCATGAAAGAGTCTGCGAAACATTCTGCAGGACACAAAAGAAAGTGACTGAACTGTTTTTAAAATTTCCTGCTTCATGGAAAAGACTGCTGAATACTATGAGCCTGTAGGCTCAAGATGGATACCCCAACAGTACAGAATAACTTTGGGTGACTGTACAGGCAGCAAGATGTCTCTGTTATTTCTAGAGTTGTGGAAGTTGCTTAATTCCTGTTTACTTAGGTAATATTATATCCTTCTAGAGTCTTTGATGGAGATGAAGAATTTATAGTTCGCTATAGTTTTCCTTAGTTATGATAAATGAAAAAGTAGATATAAATTTTGTAACTGTAATTCTGGATTGATAACTGTTGTGTTATATATAATTTTACTATATTAAAGTTAAAGCCTTCCTCTTTGTTTAAACAGAAAAGGGGAAATGGTGTAGGTGGTCCTTTTGTATTTGTGTTGCTTTCATTGGTTATTAAAGAAACTGCCTTGGCCTAGTTGATAGGGTGGAACTTTGGTAGACAGAAAAGACAGAAATGAATGCTGGGAAGAAGGGCAGAGTGGCAGATGCCATGAAGCTCCTGCCTGAGACTGACGCTGGTTAGAATCTTTCCCGGTAAACCATGACCTTGTGGTCTTATACAGATAATTACAAATGGGTTGAATCAAGATGTGAGAATTAGCCAATAAGAGGCTAGAGATAATGGGCCAGGCAGTAATATAATTAATACAATTTCTGTGTAGTTTTTTTGGGTGTTATCTAGCCAGGTGACTGGGCCAACAAGCAGGCCCTTACCTCTTACTACAAGAACCAATTAGAAACCAAACTAAGGATCTTAGAACAGTACCATTTGGTTAATAAGGGTTTTGTTGTAATTGTTTATAAGAATATGAGTGAGTATTACTCACAGTAGCAGAAAGACTAGCAGATAGCTACTTCGCAGAATGCCCACTCTAGCAGGAGTGAGAAATGACAAAAGTTGGAAACCTAGAGTGCACTGCAGAACATACAGAAAACTCAACAAATTGTAGTGTTTTTTATTAGGTAGTTCAGTGGGTCCTAGCCTCTTCCAGGGAACTTAGATATCTCTACTTCTTTCAGATGTTTAGCTTATCTGAGAGCATCTCTCAACAATCCTTCCTGTTTTTATATGCTCAGAGAAGAGTGGAACATACTGAATCTGGTCATTATCAGTGACCTCATGAACCCCTTGCATTGTTTATTTTCTGAGCTTAATGAGCTTTCCTGAAGGAAGGACTGTTTCAGCCCCCCTTTAGAACACACTATTGTTTCACCTTCCTGTAAACACCCTATGTCTAAATAAGCTTCCTTCCAAATGGAAGATTTTAATCAAAGAGGAAAATGTTTATGCAACTAATTTCAACATTATTATCTCTGTATCAATTATATGTACTTGTAAATATTTTACTGACATTGGTTTACATTTATCAAAGAGTTTTAGAACTTATCCTTCCTAAAACTAGAATCTAAAATTTACATGGTGTTTGTCATTAAAAATGTGTCATGTTAGCGGAAGAGATACCATTATTTTCATAGTGTGCAGAGTATTCAAGATAACCACAAAACCAGAAAAAAACTACTTTCTATCAATATGATAATCTGGATTGTTAAAATATTGATAGTTACATACTTACTATAGTAGCTTAGAAATGAGAAATAATAAGTGCTGCTTCTAGAACTACTACTTTGACTACTAGACAAAGCATGTTTTAAAAAGATAGAAGATGTGCCAGAAGAGATGACACAAATGTGTGAAAGTAAAAATGTTGTACAATGACTATAAAAGCAGAAGTATTCTATGGAATAATCCTTTTGCACACTGATAATTTGTCATTGTGAATGGTTTAATAAAGAAACTGACTGATCAATAGCTTAACAGAATAAATCTAGGCAAGAGAGCCAAACTGAGAGTGATGGAAGAAATGAGTAGTGTTAGAGGAGTCACTAGGAGATATAGAGGGAGGAAGACATGTTGGAGCTATTGTGCAAAGAATAGACAAGGAAAAAGATTTAAATTAAAATGTAAGATTTGGCTAGTAACAAACCTGAGCTATTGTACCAGCATTTATAATTAATATAAGCCTTGGAGTGGTTGCTTGGGAGATGCAGGTGAGACAAAAATACTCCATCTACATAGGTGTTACAACATGGGGCCAGAATTTCAACATAAAACCTGAGAAAGATTCAAAAAGTTCTCCAAACAAAAGCAAAGCCAAGTATGGCTTCCTAGATTTCTTTCTCTCATATTGGCTGAAGTACATGTCCAGAATACTGCCAGAACACAGTTAACTATGCTGCATGGTGGGTTCCCACAGTCTCTCTCATGGGTGCCAATACAGAGAATCAACTCCAGCCACTGACTTTGAACTTCAGCTACCAGTGCTAAATGACAGGATATTGTGTGTGGCACGTTTGGGACATTGCTATGCAGACAGAAAAGATTGCACATGTACAGTAAGGACAAATTAAGATTAAAAAGACCTGCAACTGTTTCAAAATGTACAAAGGCTTAGAAGGGGAAAAAAAAGGTTATAGACAGTCATAGCAAAAAAATGCATATATGCATAGAGTTTTAAAATAAAAATATCCTTAAAGGGGAATAAGGTAAAATAAAAAATAAGACAAGTAATGATGAAAAATATACAGAGATTCTGGATCCTATATGTTATTGAGTGTTTTTTTTGCTTTTTGGCTACTAAGAGACATTGGATTATAAAAAGGTAATAGATTAAATCAACCTAGATATTTTTAAATGTCTTAACTTCAAAATGTAAATCAGAAGATATTTACTTTGGGAAAAAAGATTATACTTTTATTTCTACAGAAAATGAGAGACGGTGGATTCATTCAAGGTTAAAGAGAATGAGGTTTGATCAAAGAAGGCCATTTGAAATCCTGGCTAAAACCGTAAATAAACATGGAAGAACTATGAGACATGAGATATTTTTTATCTGCTCAAACACATAACAAAAATTTATTTTTGACTTACTTGTATACAATACATAGTCTATACTTGCATTAATGCAGATGTGTATGTTACTTTCAAAAGTTTTGGAACAATGGGAAGAGACTCCAATAAAAATGCCTATCTGAGGTTATCCAGCATCAAGAACAGCTACAATGCTGATGACTAAGTTCACCCAGCTTCACAAATTATTCTAGTCAAGACCAAAAAATTATCCTGATTTTCTAAAGATACTCCCAAAGATTACCAGCACCTGCCAACAGAAATATAATGAAAAGGGGTATGAAATACCATCTTCTAAACCAGTGGCTCTCACCTTTCTAATACTGTGAGGAAGGACCCTTAAAAGAAATGCCATACTAGCTCAAAATTGAGAATAATAAAGGGTTATTTATTTAGTGGTAGACTCACAAATCAAAATCTTTTGCTGGAACAGAGAACAGCAACCCAATCGCACAGCCAGAAAAGAGACTAGACTCATGCTTTAAATCGGCATGAATAATATAAGAGGACACATCCAAGTGGGCAGATAAGTTAATGGCTACTGGTGGTAGGAATTCCTACAAACCCTCCCTCATTTGTTTAAATAAGACTTTTCTAAACCGAATAATAAATTATATGCAATAAGAACAAATACATCAAACAAGAAACACATGATAAATGTTTCAATAAGTATCCTATGCTAGTGAGTTTACGTATTTACAATAAATAATTTGGCCAAATCATGAGAGGAAAGTAACTATAACTCTCTACTCTTCAACCCCATTGAAAATCTGAGAAGGGAAATAATATTATTTGAGTAAACAAGAAGTGCAATCAAGCAACTTCCAAAAATGTACAACAAATGACAGAGACAGCTGGCTACCTGGGTAATCGCCCAAAGCCTCACTTGCAACATTGGAGAAACCAAAATTGGCTAAGGGGTAGAGTAACTGACAGACCATTTTCAGAGGCAAGAAAATTTTCAAAACCATCTTACACAATCTTGGCAAGATTTGACAGTCTTTTTCTTTGTATCCTGCTTGCCCTGTCTGGACATCATGCATTTTGTCAGTTGTCAATGCATGGGCAGTTCCTTTCCCAAAGGCCAGATTTGCCAGGAAGAAAGCAAGCTTGAAGCGCCTTTTGTACTCTACATTTTCTTCAGAATTGATCAGTGCTGCCTGGAGCAATTGTGTCTCATGTCAACAGAAACCTAAGTTATTTAAATGCCATATTCTAAAGCTCTTTGCAGTGGTTGAAGATTACCTATCTATGCAGAACACAATCCCTATCTAAAGAGCCTGATTAGTCAAACTATAAGTATGATAAACATGGATGACTATTGATCTATAATTTTAATACCTATAGAACTTAAAGACTAATACATCATATTAAAATATTATACAATAAACAACTGTGCAAAAATGAGGACAATGATATCAGTATGAAAACAATGCATGAATTTCTTAATCAGAGGTAGAAATGTACATTGCAATATGATAAGTATATTCTAAAATTGTATCAATATACAAAAATGTTTTAAGCAGAGGTAGAAGTATGCATGCATACAATATGACAAAATAAGTTCGCCTAGGTATACAAATATGCTGGATGAAAGTAGGATCATATTCAATGTAATTTAAGTTTGAATCAATATACAAGAATCCATACCAATGTAAATGAAATAAATAGTTCAAAAGTATCCACTCTATTACTCACTATTATTATTAGTGTGAGTAAGCTCACACTAATTTATTATCCCATCCAATTTTGCTTTTATTTCAAAGATATCCCTGAGCCTACAAAATTTCCCCCTCAACCCCAAACACTATCCTAATTATAATCAATCCCTAAATGATTTCCCTAACCCTGAGGACAAACTGTGTTGGGAGAGGTACATCATTTTCTAGAATTACTCCCAGGTCATGGGATATTGTTATTTTTGTGGAATCAATTGAAAGTAAAATGATGGTTACATTACAAGATTACTGTCTATTATAATTGCAAACAGTATCTGAATATTTGGTAGGGATTTTCTGAAGTTCCTGTTTGGAGTTCTGGCCAGAAATTTGTAAAAAAAAAAAAAAAAAAAAGTGCACCATTTCAGTTAATCAATTTGGAACCATCTTCAGCAGCTGTACCCCAAAACCCATTTTATGGAAGTGCTATCAGCATCATGATGTCATATCAACCAGGTTGAGTTGTTGTTGTGGGGTCCCATCTTCTTCCTGGAAACTTCAAATATTAGTGAAGAAAAATTCATTGTTCAGTGTGGAAAACTTGAACCTTATTTACATAGTTATATACAGACATATATTCAATGAAAGGTACTATAGAGACAAAAATAGGTATGAATAAAAGTATTTTTTTTCTGAATTCATTCTTATTTCTATCCCATACCAGATAGCTCTTGATATGAGACAGAAACTCTGAATATTTCTTTTTAAAAAATTCTTGGATTTAGAAAAGAACAGAGCTATTTTCCAACTTCAAAGCCAGCTCTCTATATCTCTATATAGTCATGAATGCATATATATATATATATATAAATTTTGATCATCCTGTTCTTACAAGTCATATTCATTTTTCCTGATGATTCTTATTGGATAGTTACTTTTCCTTTTATCAGTATCCAAATATCCAGGGTCTCTTGAATTTTTGAAGATGAGTATTTCCTCTAAAGACAATAGCAGAAGCCTGTCCAAATACTTATGAGGTTTTCTTATCACCTGTATGATTGGCATCCTTGTACATGAGCTGTCATTTCTGTTTTTCAAGAGGTTTCTTCTTTTCTTATTTTTTTATGTTTCTCATTTTCAAACTGAAACTTTGTTAACTTTGATGGCATGTGTATTTTTTTCTTTTCCTGTAGAAACAAGAGCAAAACCCTGTCACCAACTTAACACATCTCCTGGCTGCCATTGTGAGGTCAACAAATCCTTGAAATACTCCACTTGATTTATTTCAGAAGACTCTTCTATTATCTAATGTCTCTTTGCTGCTATTGTGCCTTTCTCATTAGCATTGGGAAAATTCAAGGTTAGGGAAGCATTATGCATTCTATTCTGTTTGTTTAATATATCCTTTAAAGTTTTATTTCATCTTTCTATAACTGCCTGACCTGTAGGATTGTGTGGTATATCTATAATATGTTTAATATTATAATAAGTAAAAAGTGTTTTGTTTTCTTAGAGACATGCGATGGACCATTATCTGTCTTTATTTATGCAGGCATACCTATGATGGCTATAATTTCTAATAAATATGTGATAACTAAATCTGCCTTTTATGAGATTAAAGCAGTTGCCCACTAAAAACCTGAAAAAGTGTCAATGGTGTAGTGTATGTATTTTAATTTTCCAAATTCTGCAAAGTAGAACACAACCATCTGCCAGATTTCATTCATTTGACTACCCTTTGGGTAAGTACATGCAGTCAGTGGTTTTTGGTTATAGAAAAAAACAAGTATAACATCTCTTTATAATCTCCTTAGCTAGTTGCCATTGTAATAGAAAACTCTTTCTTTAAACCTTTTCTATGCTGTAATGACTTTTATGGAATTCTGAGATCTACAACATGCTTCCAAACAATGATTCATCATTTTCTGCATTACCTGGTGATAGAGGACCTGAAAGACCCATATGGGATCCCATGTGCATTATGTATATGGAACAACACATATTCCTGATAATATCTTGAACCTCTTTGAATAATGAAGTCCATTCTGTATCATCTGGTATAAATTCAGCAGTTTAAATATGCAAGACAACTCTTTCTGCAAATTGTGAATAATTAATTATATTAAAAGGTTCTTTAAAATGCCTTAGCACCATGAGAATAGCATGGACTGAATTATAAGGGCTTTGGTTCACCTTACTTAATTCTTCTGATTTATAACCTGCCTTCCATGATTTATTTGCACTGGTATAAAATGTATGGGCTCCAGTTACTGGAGCATCATGTACAATTTGGGGAAGAATCCAAGAATTTCCTTTCTAAGGTTAAGACTATTGCTTTTAGGATAGTTACTATTAATTTCTCCCAAGAACATATGACAATCTCTTTGGCATGGTTCATTGTCTTCCCAAAACTTTTTTTAGTTCATCAGTAGTAAAGGGCTCTATAATCTCTGCTGGGTCTATAGTTGCTAATTGATAAAGTCCCATTTTACCTTTTATAAGTAATTGAGAGAATTTTACACATATTTTTTTTTAATTTTTTACTTAGTTTATGGTAAAAAATCATTCTAAGATAATAACATCTCTCTGCATTAAAATTATTGTAGGATAAATTCTGGAAGGCAATATGTCTAGAATACAATTAAGTTTTGGATTTGCTCTATCCACATGTGCCTCCTGTAATTTCTCCTCAACAATTGTCAATTACTTTTCTGCTTTAGCTGTTAATTCTCTAGGAGTATTCAAGTCTTTATGGCCATGTAAGGTTTTGTTTAAATGAATTATTAGATTAGGTATTATCGCAACAGCTAGTCGTATACTGGAAATGTTTCCTAACACTCTTTGAAAGTCATTAAGAGTCTGAAACTGATGTCTCATAATTTTTGCCTTTTGTGTTCTAATTTTCTCTAAAACTATCATATAACCTAGGTAATTGACAGAATATCCTCTCTGTAATTTCTCAGGAATAATTTGTAAACCCCATTTTGCCTAAACTTTCTTTACTTCTTCAAACATTCTTAGTAAAGTATCTGCATTTGAATCTGATAACAAAATGTCATCCATGTAGGGTAAATTATAGACTTAAAAATTGCTTACATATTATTTCCAATGGCTGACATACAAATATTGGCACAGAATGGGTCTTTGAGCATTACTTGTGGGAGGAAAATCATTGATATCTTCTAGTAGGCTAAGAATTTTTATAAGTAGGCACTGTGATGACAAATATTTTTTAATCCTTTTCTTGTAAAGGTATGGTGAAGAAATAATCTTTCAAGTCAATAACTATGAGACCTACCTTTTGGTAATAAAGAAGGCAGAGGAATTCCAGATTGTAGAATTCAATCCATAGGTTGAATTAACTTGACAACTCTTCGATCTGTCACCATTCTCCATTTAGCAGGTTTCTTTTTAACAACAAATACAGAAAAATTCCAAGGGCTGATTGATTCTTGAATGTCATGAGCATTTATTTGTTCTTGTACCAGGTATTCTAAAGCCTTCAGACTTTCTTCAGTTAGAGTCCACTGTTTAACCCATATTGGTTTCTTACTTAGCCCTTTTAAAGGTAGGGCTGTTGGTACCTCTAAAGGTTTGCTTCTTTCTTTGTGTTCTTGTACAGCCTAAATGTCGGGTGACTTTTTGTATAGTACTTTGTACTATATTTCCAATAATTATGAGTTCAGGACTGCAGGAATGTTAATCTGGGTATTCCCTTGCTGTAGCAGGTCACAAACCCA
Organism: Microtus ochrogaster; assembly: GCF_000317375.1. Taxonomy (NCBI): domain Eukaryota; kingdom Metazoa; phylum Chordata; class Mammalia; order Rodentia; family Cricetidae; genus Microtus; species Microtus ochrogaster. The sequence continues at coordinate 867,325 of NW_004949111.1, forward strand.
TCAATTTACTGCAATATTAGCCACATATGTCCTCATCTTCTCTCTCTGATGTTCTGGCTCTAGGCAGTCAACTCATCTTGTGCTTTGTTTAACTTGAGATATGGTTCCAATTCCTAGTAACTGAACATCTGCCCTTGAAGAAGCCAATTTGGATGCCAAGATTCTGGAGTAATGATATTTACATCTGTCCCCATGTCTATCAAATTAACAATTACAATACCATTTTTTGTACTCTTAGTATTATTCTTTAATCATTTAGAGAAGTCTTCCAGAATATATGTTTCCTATTTCCTGTAAGAATTTTTGATTTATACGCCATGTTTATTCCATAATCCAGAACAGTATGGTTTTCTACAGAATGCTCTGTTTTGTTTTGTTTTTAATTTCTCTTGTGAGACGTGTCTTTCACAGTGACTGAGCATGACTGGAAGACTTTTGCTTGGGGGCCTGCGAGAGGCCCGTTAGTCCTCCTATTCTTGCCATTCCCAGATGAGATATTATTCATAGGAATCCCTAGTCTATAGTCTATTCTCAGATGTCTCATTCTACCACAATTAAAACATTTGGCATTTTGATGTCTCCTCATTCCTTTGAAAATTGCTTCTCCTGCCCAAGATTCAGTATTATAGTCAAAGGTCTCAATGTTCATTGCATGTAGGATCCATTAATCCATAGGTGCTGATCTAAACTTTAAAGGCCCAAGGATCATTTTGCATTTTAAGTTGGCATTTTCAAAAGCCAGAGATTCACTAAGTACTCATCTAGCATCTGGGTCTGTTACTCCTATTTGTACAACTTCAGTTAATCCTTATAAAAAGTTACAAAAGGGTTTGCTCTGGTCCGGTTTAACCCTGGTATATGATTCAAATAATTTTCCTAGTTCTTAAATCCTGTCCCAAGCATTTAAAGCTGCTTTGTGGCATAGGGACACAATTTTTTCATCATAAAAAGCTTAAACCTTTAAGTCAGTATAATTGCCCTCACCAAGAATTTGATCTTGGGAAATTGTAAGTCCATTTGTTTTTCCTTGTTGTTTTAAAATTTTAGCCTCTTTTCTGAAATAACATTTAAACATCAACAGGGCCCCATCTTTCAGGACTGTGAAACTAACTGAAGCCATTCATGTGGTGTTGTCTGAATGCTAGAAGCCCATGTCTTTATCATCTCCTTAACAAATGGAGAATGCAAGCCATAAGTTACAACAGTTTGCTTAATTTCTTTTAGAACATTCATTTCTATAGGTATTAATTTACCTTATTTGGGTCCTTTTGGGCCTTTAGAACTTGATACTTTGTCAGAATATATTAAAGGGTAGGAAGCTAAAACCCTGGGTAAGTCATCTCTGAAAGCTACTGGTGACCGTGAATCTTGTCCTTGTGCTTTCTTTCCCTATTAATCAGCTCCAATAATTTCTTCAATCATTTCAAATATTTTTACTATTATCTTTTTTAAAGCCTGAATCTTCTGGCCTGTATAAATTTTTAGTAATTTCATTCAGGGAACGAGCCTCTGGTCCTCATTTTCCACATGTGATTCCAAGATCTGAAGTTTCTTCTTTAAACATCAACCTCATCTTTGACATTGTTTGGATAGCATGCAGATTGCCATCCTGGAGAGATACTCTATCTGCTAACTTATAATAACTTTTTAACAAATTTTGACAAATTCAACAGTATGAATTCTTTCACATAATTTCTCAGTATCCTTAGACATGAATTCATTTTTGCTTGTCAAATTAATGTTACCCTTGTCAATATTATTCATTATTTTGGTTGTCTTTTGATTTTTCATGCTATTTATTCTGTCAACTTGCTGTTTGTTATTAGTCTGTAAAAACTGTATCATTTCTAAAAGTGCCTCATTGTTTCTTAAGGATAGAATATGAAGAAAAAAAACTGAGTCCCAATATCCAATAAATAGTTGGATCACCATAACCATATAAGTCTTGCAGAATACAATTCATAATATCTGCAAAAACGTTACCTAAAATTTCAATGTTAATATAGTCTGTCATATTGATTTATTAATTGCCTCTTATGAGATCAGGTAAATTGTTTATTTTATTTATTTATTTAAAATTTCCACCTCCATCCATCCTCCCATTTCATTCCCACTCCCCTCACTCCCCTCACTCTCCAGTCCTAAGAGAAGTCAGGGTGCCCTGCCCTGTGGGAAGTCCAAGGTCCTCCCCTCTCCATCCAGATCTATGGTGGTGAGCATCCAAACAGATTAGACTCCCACAAATCCAGTGCATGCAGTAGAATCAAAATCCAGTGTCATTATCATTGACTTCTCAGTCTGCCCTCATTGTCAGCCACATTCAGAGAGTCTGGTTTGATCACATGCTCCATCAGTCCCAGTCCATCTGGCCTTGGTGAGCTCCCATTAGATCAGTCCCACCATCTCAGTGGGTGGATGCACCCCCTGTGGCCCTGACTTCCTTACTCATGTTTTCCCTCCTTCTGCTCTTCATTTGGACCTTTGGAGCTCAGTCCAGTACTCCAATGTGGGTGTCTGTCTCTATCTCCATCCTTCACCAGATGGAGATTCTCACTCAATAATGTGTTTTCTATTTCCATCCATTTGCCTAAAAATTCAAGATGTCATTTTTTTTTTTACTGCTGTGTAGAACTCTAAAGTATATATGTGCCACATCTTCTTTATCCATGCTTCTATAGAGGGGCACCTAGGTTGTTTCAGGGTTCTGGCTATTACAAATAGTGCTGCTGTGAGCATAGTTGAACAAATGCTTTTGTAGTATGATTGGGCATCTCTTGGGTACATTCCCAAGAGTGGAATGGCTGGATCCTGAGGGAGGATGACTCCCAGTTTCCTGAGAAACTGCCACACTGATTTCCAAAGTGGTTGCACAAGTTTGCATTCCCACCAGCAATGGATGAGTGTTACCCTTACTTCACAACCTTTCCAGCATAGGTTATCATTGGTGTTTTGATTTTAGCCATTCTGACAGGTCTAAGATGGTATCTCAAAGTTGTTTGCATTTTCCTGAGTGCTAAGCAGCTCGAGCATGACCTTAAGTGTCTTTTGGCCTATTGAACATCTTCTGTTGAGAATTCTCTGTTCAGTTCAGTACCCCATATTTAAATTGGGTTAATTAGAGTTTTAATGTCTAGTTTCTTGAGTTCTTTATATAATTGGGAGATCAGAACTCTGTCTGATGTGGGGTTGGTGAAGATCTTGTCCCATTTAGTAGGTTGCCATTTTGTCTTAATAACAGAGTCCTTTTCATTACAGAAGCTTCTCAGTTTCTGTTGAAATAAGAGTGGCGGGGCTGAGTCCCCAGCACCCGGCCGCCTGCATGGCTAGCTTTATACCCGAAATAATTACATGGAAACTGTATTCTTTTAAACACTGCCTGGCCCCAATAGTTCCAGCCTCTTATTGGCTAGCTCTTACATATTGATCTAACCCATTTCTATTATTCTATGTAGTCCACAAGCCGGCTTACCAGGAATGATCTTAACCTGCATCTGCCTGGAGTTGGAGAACCATGGCGACTCCCTGACTCAACTTCTTTCTCCCAGCATCCTGTTCTGTTTTCTCCGCCTACCTAAGGGTTGACCTATGAAATGGGCCTAGGCAGTTTCTTTATTAATAAGAAATCATTCCCACATCAAGTTTCAGGAGGTCTGATTTATTCATTGTTGCTCTTATTGTCTGTGCTCCAGGGGTTATATGTAGGAAGTGGTCTCCTGTGCACATGTGTTGCAGACTACTTCCCACTTTTTCTTCTATCAGGTTCAGTGTGGTGGGATTTATATAGAGGTCTTCAGTCTATTTGGACTTGAGTTTGTGCATGGTTATAGATATGGATCTATTTTAATTCTTCTACATGTTGATAACCAGTTATGCCAGCACCATTTGTTAAAGATGCTTTTTTTCTTCCATTGTGTAATTTTAGCTCCTTTTGTCAAAAATCAGGTGTTCATAGGTTTGTGAGTTAATATCTGGGTCTTCAATTCAATTCCATTGGTCAACATCTCTGTTTTTATGCCAATTCCAAGCTGTTTTCATTACTCTAGCTCCATAATAGAGTCTGAAGTCAGGGATGGTAATGCCTCTGGAGGTACTTTTATTGTGTAGTATTGTTTGGGCTATCCTGGGTTTGTTGTTATTCCATATAAAGTAGATTATTGTTCTTTCAAGGTCCGTGAAGAATTTTGTTGGGATTTTGATGGAGATTGCATTGAATCTATAGATTGCTTTTGGTAGAATTGCCATTTTCACTATGTTAATCCTCCCAATCCAATAGCATTGGAGATCCTTCCATTTTCTGGTATCCTCTTCAATTTCTTTCTTCAAAGCCTTAAAGTTCTTCAGGTAAATTGTTTTAGGTGTAATTTTCTTTATTGTCCAGCAGGTGTTGTGGTTGCAGAGTCATGACTCGCAGCAATACAACTGGTGGCAAGACAAGTGGTCCTAAGCCACATTAGTTTCCCACCTTGTACTAGTTAAATACTAAGAAATATGTTTTGCTTGATAAATTAAAAGCAATTAAATCAATTCCATACACAGAGCAAGAAGCCCAGAACTCATGGGTAGGGAGCACAAACTGGAGGCTGCACAATAGATACCACAGTACAAGAAATGTGGCAGTCGGAAAGGGGATGTTCGAGAGCTTGCCAAATTTCCAAGTTGCTGCATGCAGTTAGCTCTGCCTTGATGGGGCTTTTACAAAAAAATTACTTAGATAAAAGCAATCCATGAGGGCCAGGTTGGGAGACTTTCTGGGCTGTGGACCAGTTAGGCCTATACGCTATCCATTTAGTAGTTGTGGAGTCTGAATCCATGTGGGCACCAGATGAAGATGGATGCTCAAAAGAATTCCCCCAATATCACAAAATTGAGAATATTAAAGGATTATTTATTTAAGGGTAGACTCACAAATCACAATCCTCTGCTGGAATGTGGAAAGGCAACCAAATCCCAAAGTTAAAAATGAGACCAGATATGCACTTTACATGGGCGTAAATAGTATAAGAGGCTACACCCAAGTGGGTAGGTAACTTGAAGGCTACTGCAGTTAGGAATTCCTACAGCAATACTGAGACCCTTTAATACAGTTTCTGAAGTTGTAGTGACCCCCAACCATAAAATTGTTTATTTGCTACTTTATAACTGCAATTTTGCTACTGTTATTAATCATAATATAAATATCTGATTTGCATGATATCTGGTATGTGACAGTAGCTGCATCCCACAACACAACCATGGTATTCATGAACTCCTTATAACATTTGTTTTCTAGCATTGTGTTTATATAAGTTGTCCTGTTCAACAGTTATAAATGTGGGAGGGGCAATTCCTTCCCTACCAAATATTGTTAAACTATCAGCAACTGACAAATTCTGGAGATGGATAGGCATCTTCCTCAGTTCTGTAGATACTGCTGAACCTACTAGGTTCCAACGGATAACTGCAAAACCATACTTACACAGCTGATCCTCGTTAAACTCAACAGGATATACCTACACACACACACACACACACACACAGAGAGAGAGACAGAGACAGAGACAGGGAGACAGGGAGAGACAAAGACAGAGACAGTCATAAATATGGGAAAGAGTTCTCCAGGGAAAGAGAATGCTTGGCATGGATGGGGGAAAGATGGAAAGATTTAGCAGGTAAAATATTAAAACATCTGAAATTGTCAAATAATAAAGCAATAAAAATGTTCAACAAAGATATTTCTAGCTTATGTATTTTGAATACAACAGCACAAACTCAAAATAAAATTAATGTTTTTATGTTTATAGAAAGCTTTTCTAAAATAAACACAACACAGTTTTTACATTTCTGATCATCTTAAAATTCTTTGTAATTTTTAAAAGCAAAGGTAGGGATGGAATGAGTGTAACACCCGATTTGGTGTTACACCCTCAGTACAGTTTGCGCCACTGTACAGAAGGCAAGTCGGCCAAAGGCCTGGAGATTGAAAAGAACACACAGGATGACCAGGGTCATTCGAAAGGAGAGCAGCCGAATGCCACTTTATTCAGCCTTTGGGAAGTCCTTATCTACCTAACTGCAGCACAAGGATTTCTGCCCAGGCAGGTGGGAAATTACCATATTAACAATGGAGTGAATGCCCTACAGCTAACCATGGGGCAGGGTTAGCACAGAAACACATAGGAAGCTTAGTTAGTTGATCATAAACTGTCCCCGTGAATGCACCACAGGAATAAGGGAGACCAGGGCCCTACAGGTCCCCCTTTTGTATAAATTATGACTAGGCCTGTCTTGGGTGGCATTGGATGTCAGGCAATACCCCTTACCCATCATGGGAAAGCATCCAGGTCAAAACACATTTTCTGTCTTAGGTTGAGGCAGCCCCCCAAAAGCCTATCCCATCTTTGGCTCACTAGTCATCCATCACCGAGTTCAGCCAGATTTGTGCTGAAAGATTCTCTGGGGCAATAGCTAAGAGGACTTGCCACGTGGCAATATTGACCTGAGCTTGCCTTTGGCTTTGGCATCATAACCATGAAGATGATGCTCCAGCACATGTAAGCATCCCTTAAGGAGACTGTGCCTGCTCATTCCTTAATAATTCTGCCCAAATTGGAGCCCTTTAAGTAAGGTCTCAGCGCTGGTGAAAATAGCCCTGGTATAGCTAACTAGAATAATTTTAAGAGCCAATTTGTAAATTGTACACCTCAGGGTCCATGAATAACAGCAATAAGCTTATTACTGTAACATCTAGCAGTGGTCTATAACCACAACCAAGAGCAAAATTAACTGCAATATTCATTTGTAAATTCAGCTCAAATTGAATGCTACGGCATTTGCAACCTGCCCTGAGAAGGTATCCTTTGTGCTAGCAGGAAGCAACTGACTGACTAATGAAAAATCCAGCAGCTTTAGCTGCTGTGGAAGCAACAGCTGTGGCTGCCGATATCACGGGATGGGTAGATGGGTAGATGGGTTGAGGAACAATCCTTGGCACTCTGACCACCACAGCCAGCTCCTCAGGAAACCCGCAACTCTTTAGTTGACAAGCCAGAATCTCTTTGATCTCTCGGCTCTGTCCTGTCTTCAGGCTTCTGTACAGGAAAATCCACAGCACGCACCAGCCGCTCAGGTACCCATATTGGATTGTCAGCATCCTGAGGGAAAACACAAACAGCCCCTCTTCCCCACACCAGTACAGGATCTGGACCATGCCAGGTGCCATCTGATAGATTCTTCCATTTGACATGAGGCATCTTGGTGGAAATGGCGGAAGAATCTTGCCGCCAATGCCTGTCAGCGGCGGTATGAGATTGAGCATCAACAGTCAAAAAATTTAAAATGTATAAAATAAAAGATAAATGATCTCTGGGGATGGAACCATATTCCTCCTTTTTTGTTTTATACAAATAGGCTTTGAGCGCACGATGCGCTCGCTCCACTATAGCTTGTCCTTGAGGATTATAAGGTATTCCCGTTTTGTGCGAAATAGAAAACTCAGAGCAAAATTTAGCAAAGCCAGTGCTAGTATAGGCTGGTGCATTATCAGTCTTAACAGTTTTAGGAACTCCCATGTAGGCAAAAGCCTGGAGACAATGACTTTTAACATCTCGTAATCTTTCTCCTGTGTGAGCTGAGGCAAAAATGAGATGAGAATATGTATCCACGGTTACATGAACATATTGCATGCACCCAAAAGAAGGAACATGGGTGACATCCATTTGCCATAAATGATTAGAGGCAAGCCTGTTATTCTTCTTAAAAAACAGGGTTGTTCTTCTTAAAACACGGGGCACAGGACAGACACACATGGCGGAACAAACACAGACACGACACGGCGGCTCCCACGTGGGTCCACTTTAATGGCGGAGGGGAACACAAAAAGGCGGGGAGGCGTGCAGGACACACAAGGAAAGGAGAACGAGAGAGAGCCTCGTGTGGCCCTGCCTTTTTAATGGGGAGCGCAAGGGTGTCTGGGAAGGATGTCCCATACCTGTGCGCAGGTATGCGCACAGGTATCCATAGTCCAGGAGGAGTCTGGGAGTTGTAGTTTCCAAAGGAACAACATATCACCCTTTTTATTTTGTTAAAAAAAATTTGGGGGGCCTCAGAGGGTAGGGAATAGGGGCGTAGCCCGATCTTTCATGACTGCTTCCTGCTGGCTTTGGGCGTTGAGGGGTCCAGGGTGTATCTGATGATCTTGGCGGTGTCCTGGTGGTTCAAGGATTAACTCCCAAATGGGGAACAGTTAAAAGTTCTGTACACAGAGAGCACTTTTTAACAATATTAGTGGCTTGCTCTCGAGATATCTTAAAATGAAATCTTAAGGATCCAGCATTGAGATGAAAACGATTATGAGCTTTTTCTGCAGCTTCATAAGATTCCTGACTCACTACATAAATTTGACGAGTAAGCTGATCAGCCAAAGCGTTTCCTTCACTCAAAGGACCAGGGAGGTCAGTATGAGCCCCCAAATGCCCTACATAAATGGGTACAGATCAGGCCCAAAGCAAAGTTTGAATAGCCAATAACTGCATCTGGACTCGAGATACAGAGGCAATATAAGCTGCAGTTTCCAATGGTGCAAGAATTTTGCTTATATACTGACTGTCAGTAAAAAGGTTAAATGAAATATCAGCATATTTCTCTAGAGCCATCTGGACAGCAACCAATTCAGCCACCTGAGCAGAGTTAGTATTAACAGACTGAATATCAAAATCAAGAGGGGAGGCTACTACAGCTCTCCCAGTGGAGGATCCATCAGTAAACACATTTCGTGCCCCTGCCAGAGGCTGCAAAGAAATAATTTTAGGGAAACATACCAGTTGATTTTTAAAGAAGGTGACTAACTTATGGGAAGGATAATGATTGTCTAACTTGCAAGGATTAGTGCATAAAAATAAAGTCCAATCTTCAGCAAAATTTTGCAACCAAGTTTTTTCTGCCTGGGTATATGGTGTAATAACCTTATCAGGTAACATTCCAAAAGTTTGCAAACTAAGCTTATATCCTTTCTGAACAACACGTAGCACAGCTGATGGATATGAGATAACAATTTTTACAGGTGACACATGTTTGTGCACCCACAGGATGGTTCCTTGCTGCCAAAAAAACTCCAGTAGGACTATGCTTGGAGGGGAAAATTATCAACAGCAGTGGCTGACTATAGTCAATACAATGAATATGAGCAGAGGAAAGCTTTTCTTCAATTAAAGTAGTACATTGCCTTGCTTGAGGTGTTAACTCATGAAAGGAAGTTGGGTCTGGATCTCCTTGTAGAATGTCAAAAAGTGGTTTTAAGTCTCCAGTAGGAATTCCCAGACTGGGCCGGACCCAATTTAGGTCTCCAAGCAACTTTTGAAAATCATTCAAAGTTTGTAGTTTATCTAGGTGAAGAGTAACTTTCTGCGG